>NC_068938.1:138881227-139038727 GCF_016801865.2 Culex pipiens pallens | reverse complement strand
TCCGAAAGTTCAACAAAAACAATATACCTAATGTTGTTTTCTATTCAATCATTGCTGGAATTCAAAAGAAATTCAAATAATCATCAGGTTATGAAATGAAGGTAGTTACGTTTCGATAAATAAATTTAAAAAGCATACTGATTTTTGTTATAATTAAAGCCGTCGCAAATACTTTTTGCAGAATATTGTTACACTCTCAAAAATTAGGGGTAGGCGTGGCTGAATGGTTACGCTGTTCGCTTTGTAAGCGGAAGGTTCTGGGTTCGATTCCCATCTACCCCTATCGAGAAATTATGGAAAGAAGGAATAATTCTGAACACTTGAATATTGAACGAAAAATTCATTAGCTCGCGGCGGGGTTCGATCCCCCGTCCTTTGGGTCAGCAGACAAAAATGCTAACCACCAGACCATCGAGGCTTAGTTGTCTAGAAGGATTAAGAATGCTATAAGAATCCAAGAAACTTGATTGGAATCTGTGTGAACCTAAGAACAGGAAAATGCAATATTGAATGCAAGTTGAATTCAAGGACACTGGTTGCATAATTGTTAGGCGAATATTGAACTTTCAACACGACCAGAATTCACCACAAAAAGCTTGGTGAACCGAATTGGAAAGCTTCCAAAAATGAATCCAAGAACATACGAAGAATTAAGGACTATAAATAGATTTGACCGGCCGCATCACTTACCACGGTGAATCCTGGCTTCACACCCATCTTACTAACACCCTCAAACCTCACGTGATACTTTGTCGAAGACGCAGCTGATTTAGCGGTCTTCATCACTCAAGTATCGGACTAAAATTCCTATCCACTTCCCCCGTGTCTTACCACTGGTCGTGGCCGGCGCTGTGATTGGCTAGCATGATAGGGACATTTGAAAGTTGCGAAGTGGTGATGATTGGTTCCTACTCTTCATCTGTGGTCCACGGAGCAATTCTTGGAGGTCCTGGTCAATAACAGAGTAGCAACTACGGGTAGACACCAATGCTATGCTATGCTAATATTGTTACACTCTCAAAAATTACCTAGCAGAGTTACAAAAAACATGAAATTTAAAAATGAAAAATTTTGTTCTAAATTAAAAAATGATTCTCTTGGGATAATACAGATTCGAAATGTACATTAACTTCCCTTAAAATGACATGTTCCATTTTTTTTACAGTTGAGTGTTGAAAAATTGCAAAGTTTTAATTTTTTATGTATTTTTTCAATAAAAATACCTTCTTTCGAAATTTTGAGTACGCCATCAAATCGGGCGTCCAATTTTACATAAAAGTCAGGTTGCAAATTATTGAAAAACACGTCTTCATTCGCATGTTCAAAAATGAAAGAGGTCGTACCGCCCTTCCGTCATGAGATATGGAAAAATGGAACACGGATTCATGGTCAGGGACAAAAGTTACTCCTTAGGACGAAGTTTTACGAAAATCGAAGAGGGGTCGGGGCAACTTTTCCGATTTCGTGTGAGTTGGTAGAAAATTACCCAGCAGTGTTATGATTTTATGATTTTATGATTTTATGATTTTATGATTTTATGATTTTATGATTTTATGATTTTATGATTTTATGATTTTATGATTTTATGATTTTATGATTTTATGATTTTATGATTTTATGATTTTATGATTTATTTGTGAAACAGTCTTTAACAAATTCTCAGTGACATTTTTTTTTGTGGTAGGTTGCATACCTAAAACTTATCAACATGCAAAAAGAAACAAAAAAAAGTTTGTCAAAACAAATTAAAACTGAAACAAGTTCTACTTTACATACCTTCAAGAAATCTAACTCATAAAACCCATCAAATTTGCATACAAATCGCTTTGTCCACTAATGCAATCGTCATTCCATTGCCAGAGCCGCTCGCCCCAAACGTCCAGCGTGAATCATCTTTATGTTTGCTCGGTCCTGGGCGCAGCTTTTAAGATAACAGACAACGGACGGAACGCGGACTCATAATCAAGCTCATAATTGAGACGCCAACAGCTTCATTCATCAGCAGCTGCTGGTCCGCTTGTACTTGGACGTCCAACAAATCCAAACAAACAAAAACAGAAGAAAAAAAAACTGGTCTGAAAAGAAAACAAAAAGCTGCATCACGGAACAAAAAAAGTTTTTTAATTGAGCAATTAATTTGATAAGAAGAAATTTATTTACAAAGCTGGAAAATAAGTTTGTATCCATTAGAAGGGAGAGAGTGAGTCGGGAAGATACCGTAGAGAACCACCACCAGAATGAGAAGTAACTTTGAAGGTTCGCTATTCATGGTGAAGCGAAAAAAAATCCCCGCTGGACCAAAGCCCCAGAACTTGCTGACGGGATGATAAGGGATGCAGCAGCGGTCGGTGGACCAAAGATGGACCAACTGGGAAATATATAGACACAAAGTCCGAATGAGTTTAGCACAAAAATCCGAACCAACCCGCGCGGCAATCAGCTCAGGAAAGACAAAAAAGTTCCCAAACAGAACTGAATTAAAACTTTTGGAAAACATTTGTTTTATATTTTGAAAGTTTCCTTTTTTTTTTCGTTGCTGCCGCTTCAGACTTTGCCAGATCTTGGCGATTAATTTATTGACTTCTATATTGGTTTTGTTCTTTATAAACTGTACGGAGCTAAGACAGAACAGGTGGTGCAAATGCTTTTCCGGGAAAAGTCGGTGGAAACAGCCCAACTGGAAGCAAGTTTTGTCTTTATCAGAAAACTTGTTCAAAAAAGTTGTGTATTGCAGCTTGGGACAATGCATCGGAATTGCAAGTTCACATTTTTCTGTTGCAAGAAAGTAAATGATTGCAGAATTTATTTTTTATTCAATCGAATAAGAGTTTATTTTAGCTTAATAATGTTATCGTGTAATTAAATGAATAGTAATCGGACGGTTTTAAATTCCATTAAAACAAAAGGTTTTCAGAAAAAATTCTAAAAATTCTATAAACATCTATTTTTTATTGCTAGATAAAAAATAAGTACAGATTCGAAGAACAACCAATCAACCCACCATTTCTACAATTCTACAGCGCACACGTGTTGGGGTGTGGGAGTTGATTCCAGGATAAAAGTTCCATTTTTGCTGGATTTTAATCACTCCCATGAATGCGGAACTAATCCTTCAACAATGGAGCAACTGCTCGTCGTTGCACAGCAAGAATAGAACAAACCCGGTCGGCGGAGGAGAAGGTGGTGAAGAGTTTTCAATATTCCGCTCACAATTCAGCACTCCTGCCGAGCGATTAATGTCAATGGAACATATTTTTTTGTACTTCCTGATGAATTTTCACTTTTCCGTCCATTGAACCGATGTGTTGTGGCCAAGGGGTGAGATGATTTGCAGTAGGGATGATCAGAAGGAAATTTGCATAAATTTAATATTTCGTTAAATGTCATTTTTTAAATGTTCAATCATGTCTAGTGACGTACAAAATCCGTCAAAATTAAAGAAATTGGTACATTCCAACCAACAATCCTTAAGGACCGTAATGGCCTTCGGAAGTGAAGCAACGCTCGAATATCAAATTGAGTGTAATGCCGGTTGGCAAGTTGTCAACGGATGAGGACAACGACGCGAGAGTCGTCTGCCTGTCAGCAAAGCCCGCAGGAGATCTCGTGGAGAGAACGGAAATGGTATTTGAATAGGACATAAAATCATAACGATAAAGAATGGAATTGGAACAGAGAGTCATTAGCAGTGGGGACGGAGAAGTGCAGCAACGGGAAGAAACGTCGACAAGATGATGGTCCTAAGCATTACCGGAGCGATGTGCTACGTTGCAATCCTGGGAATGCTGGAGCAGTGAAGTATTTGGGTTAGCAATTTGTCAGCCATTTTTATGATTCTTGAATTTGATTGATTTGATTGTTCATTTTCAGTAAATTTGAAGGTGGTTAATTTCGTGGAATAGAGGAATTGATTCAAATTGGTCAAATTCAAGTTCAAAAGTGTACTCAGTTGACCTGGAATGACTCGTATCATTTTCGTTGAAATATTAGAAACATCTCAAAGACCTAGTGAACTCCTCATAACCACATTCTAGACAAGAAAATCCATCCGCAGACACGGTTGACGCCAAGGATTAGCGTTTGAAAAAGGATTAGGCACTGTCTACTGTCAGCGCGGAGCGAAAACGATTCCTTCGAGCAAGAGTGGCATAATGATCATGCAAATCATTGTCCCCAATGCTGCTGGTTGGCACGGAAAGTCTCCATCTTTACCTGGCATAATTCATGACATTTAAAGTCATCCTTGAACGCAACCGTTCATTGTTTGCGCAAACACCTTTGTCGGGTTCGGCTTTATTTTATTTCAATGTCATCGATTTTTGTCGAACGAACATTTTACCACCTTCACCAGAGCAAAATCCTGAATTTGTTTTTGGCAAACCAAATCGCGTAGCGCAAAAAGGAAAAGAACCGAATTTGCATTACAAACAAACGCCCATGCCCTAAAACAACAGCCTAATCCACTCAATTCGCGTGACAAGACTTTTCGGGGGAAACACCCACAACAGGATCGTGACGAAACGTCTTTTTTAGCTTTAGCTTTTTCGGTGCGTTTTGTTTGCCACATTGTTTCCTTCGAGGAAAAAGGTTCAAGTTCAAGGGCGACCAAAGTTAGTTCGAAACGTAGGGTTATTTGTATCAACCCAATTTGGTTTAGTAATTCATTTCATTTATTTTATTATTTGAGCATTAGCACTCAAACATGATTGAAAAGAAGATCTCCTAAAACATAATAATGAAATTGAATGATTTTTTATGATTGATATTTTTATTATTCATGGTAAAAGGGTCATCCTGAGATGACGTATCCCTGTCAAAACTAATAAATCACAAAAACTAGTAGGTAAAGTGACATTACTAAAAAATATAATGTTAAATAAAGAAAACAAAAATCTTCTAGGCGAACACCAGGGACGTATTTTACATTCTTGTCTGCCATAATGTGTTCTTGAACGGTTTTCAAAACATTTGCCTAATTCACTTCTGAATCTAAAAGGCAGGATGTTGTTAAACGGTTCTAACAACAGTTACCAAACCCGGTTCAGAATCTCATAGTATTTATCACTCAATACAGTCTAGACTCGATTAACAGACTCCTCGAAGATCCGAAGTGCCGATTATCGAAGAATGATTACCCGAAGATTTTGGACATCGGATAATAAAGCCATGACCAAAAAATGTTTTTGTTTTCTTTCAATTCATGTATTTCGTTATTTAAGCATTACTTGTGTGAAGTTACTATCATAAGCTGAGATGAGGACTTCCTTTCAACAGCTGATTAATTCAAAGTTGTGAACAGAATTTGCGGATGCTTACAGAATCAAATAAATCTACTATAGGAAAAAAAGTTACAAAATAACCTTCGAAATAGTTTGTTCTCTCTCTCTCTCTCTCTTTCAACAAAAAAGTCGAATTCAAATTTGAATGATTTATTGCACGTTGTAACACCAATTGCGTTTTCTGAAGATTTCATTACCGTAAACTGGGGTCAATCGGGACACATGGGGCGAATTGGGACAGCAGTTTTAACCATGTTGCAGCAAAATATTTTGATTTTTCTGGTTGGTTTCGGTTAGAATAGACTCAGGCCAACAAAATGTGTACATCCATTTCCAAATTTAAAAGCTTTAAGTGCTCTAGAAACTGCTGTCCCTATTCAGACTGTAGTCCCGATTCACCCAAGATTACGGTACCGCCATTTTAACCGACATCTTGATTTAAAAAATTCTAAATCACTATAGAGTACCCAAGTAACATTTTTTTCCAGGAGTACTACAAGAGCTCTTCAAGATAGCTACAGCATAGCAGTTTGGACCGCGGTAGGATAAAATTCTCTTCAAAACTTCTTCAGGAGTTTGGAAGAGTACTTGAAGAGAATTTTATCCTACCGCGGTCCAAACTGCTATGCTGTAGCTATCTTGAAGAGCTCTTGTAGAACTCCTGGAAAAAAATGTTACTTGGGTAGTGTTTGGATAATATTTAGGGTGATGCCGTCAATAATTTTCAAGGAAATTGATCATCACTAAAAATTGTTTTGCATTTTGATCAATTTTAGGAATTTCTGAACCAATATGAATCTACTGATTATCGTCATTGTCGTGCTATCTTGTCGCACGTCGATTTCGGGCCAAATTGAGTTAAGGGGTTACATACATGAAAATCGGCAGAGGTTGGTATGAGCAGACATTTAAACTTTTTTTAAATCTGTGATCAGACTATTTAAATATACATTGTCATCTATTAAAAAACCAAATTTGAAGACATTTGGTTGTATCATTGCCGAGATATAGCTATTTTAATTTAGCAGTTTCAAAAAACGGGTGTCACGATATCTCAACATTGCTTTGACCAAATCGGCTCAAAATTGTGATGAAGACTCGTTAAACCGGTCCCGTGTGCATGACGAAGGCCGAAAGTTTGACAGACTGCTTTGCGCATGACAAAATTTTGGGCTTAAATCGTCTTTTACTCAGCTTAATCGATTTCAATCCTGAGTTATTCAATAAAAACCAAAAAAAAACAAGTTTCAAACGTGCTATCTCGACACACCCTAAAAAATGCTGTAAATGCGACAACTGTCCAAAGGGATCTTAGGTTAGAACGCGCTTGACACACGTACATGTCCGACTTCTGTAAATATTTATAGTTATAACTCGTGACTCCAGCAACCTAATTCAATAAAACTTCGGGACAATGCACTGAATGGTCAACCAAACAAAACGTGTTGGTTATTGTTTACATTGCGTGCACTCGGTTTTGTTTATTGAAGGTCAAACATTAAAACGCATTTTTTCTCGAAAGGTCAAAAAGCGACGTGCGACTAGATAGCACGACATCGTAGTTTTTTCATTAATAAACTTTTTTTAACTGATCATTCAGCCATTTTGTTGGATATAAAATTAGAGCGTCCAATTTCTCGGGGTTACAGAATTCCCGGGAACCGGGAAATTTTAAAAAAAATTCCCGGAAAATCCCGTGAATTCCCGGGAAATTTGAAATTTACCGAAAATTATTCTGATCCTGCTTCTGATTTTATTTTAACAACTTTAATGTTTAAAATGAGTTTCAAAAAACAAATAAAAAACAAAATTTGAAAGTAATCTTAAGTGCAATAAGCTTGAAACAATTTAAAGTACATTCATCTGTGGTTATAATAATATTAAATATGTTTGAGTAAATCCAGAAATATTCTAGGTTTTCAAGAATGTTTGTTGTACAGTACCGACAAAAAAATGTAACATTTTAATTTTTGAAACGAAATTTGCAAACCGAATGTACTGCTGAATAGTGCATTTTTCATGCACTTTGCATTGAAGTCTTGGAATTCTGGCTTGTTATTTTAATTTTTATATTTTTATGTTTTTTTTTTTGGCCAGAAATTGTTAAGGGTGATCAGCAACCAAGAAGGTTGTTATCTTCTTATTCCAAAATTGTCGAACTTACACACAGCTAAAAAAGTAGTAATCCAACTGCGTGTAAAAGGCCTGGGTGTAAAATAAATATTACATTATTTTATGTAATTTTATGTGATTTTGCACCCTGAAATATGTAGCCCATCAGTATGGGAAACCTACTTGACCGAAATGTCAAGCTCATATATGCGTTTATCCTTTCAACTTTCATTGGTCTGATGGCCAAGTGGGCTAAGGCGCCAGCTCTTACTGGTGGTGTTGGGTTTGAATCCCGTCGGTTGCAACTTTTTTTTGTGTTTGCAAAAAATTGTACATGCAGTGTGTAATATTAAGTGTTTATATTGCCGAAGGTGATTGCATGCTTTTGCATGCGATTTTACCATCAGATTTTTTGCTGTGGCAGTAACAATCTGACTGTCAAAATAATCAAACTTTGTTGTAAATAATTCTGTAGACTGTACTTTGGGGGATGAATAAAAAATATATATCGACAGATCCCGTAGTTTTGAAGATACAAAAACTGGCATAACAAATATCTCGGTGCAAAAATCTCTGGTTGATGTGCACCGTTTATATCTTATTTTCAAATGATATAACAATTTTCGTCAAAAAAAAGGATACCAGAAATAAAATCGTTATTTTAATTCCATAATATAGTATTTTTTGCTGCCCAACAAATAAGCAAGATCTATTCCTAGTTGTGAATGCATCAAAAATAAATATTAACTGAAAAAACCTTGAACTGAAATTTAAAGACTAGCTGATTAGCTGATATAAACAGTAGATGGAAATGAATAAAATCAAGTTAGGTTCTCTAATTATTTTTTTGTAAATTTTCAAAACATTGGTGCCAAAAAGTTAGGATAATGTATGCTCCGCTTGAATTTCGGGAATTATTTTTTTATTTCCGGGAATTCCCAGGACGGGAATTTGGGCGCTCTATATAAAACACTTACAAAATAGTGCAAATCTTGTTGGTACAAATTCCCAGCTCCAGTTCCCTCTCTAACCCATTCGCAACGAACCCTAGGAGGACACTCTCGTGAACCTGTGCACGCGCGTCCCTTTATCTATCGATAGAGTGTATAATTAATGGGCGCCACCGCATGGCGGTCACAACCTGGAACATAAAAACAACCATGCGAGTCGTCGAATATGCTACCGTGTGCAGTAACTCCACCACCCATGTTCCACCAGCATCACCATCATCTGCTGACTGTGGCCCAGAACACGTGGCCAGCGAACTGGTGAGGATGAGGACGTGCCGTTTTTGGCTGATATGCACGCACCCGGGATTTGCACAGCAAGTATCTGGGTCAATATTTATTTTTAATCCTATTTTTTATGTTGACATCAGGGCTGTGGAGTCGGAGTCGGAGTCGGAGCCGGAGTCGGTGGAGTCGGGTCTTTTTGGGGACCTGGAGTCGGAGTCGGAGTTGGAGTCGTCAAAACTCGAACAGCTGGAGTCGGAGTCGGAGCCGGAGTCGGCTAAATTTTATGAGCTGGAGTCGGAGTCGGAGTCGGAGCCGAAGATTTCTGATAACCCGGAGTCGGAGTTGGAGCCGGAGTTATCTTAAATTCAACAAAAAATATGTTTTTTTTATTGTTCAGTATTTCCTATATAACAGCTTAATTTACAAAACAACTTATATTTTTAATTGATTTATCAGATGCCGTTATGTATTTGAAGCTTTTTATTGTGATTGAATGTAGTATCATAATTCAAAAAATATTGGTTATGTAGTCAGACTATATTTACGTTCCCTTTCAATTCAAATTTGACCAAATTTCATCCAGCTATTTCTGAAAAAAGTACACACAAAGTCATCTTTTACCCCGATAGCGAATGTCTTAGAGGTTTTAAGTTAAATCATTTTTTAGGAAAAAATTACGAGGTACATAAAAAGATTATAAATAGTAATCACTGTTTTTGCAGATCGAAAAAGAGTCACTGACAGTTTAACTTTTGTAACAAATAATCAACGATAATAACAATAATAATACAAGAAAATCAAAGTGTTGCATTTAAAATAATTTAAACTAACAAAAAATGTGAAAAGAAGTTGCAACAAATTTGAAATAATCATTGATTGTTGATGTTGATGTTGATTTAAGGTTAACTATTTTGATATCGTTGCAATTTATCCTTGAACAAATCTCAAGAATTCAGTACAAAAATGAACTAATAAAAAATGTATAGAACAAAATATAGGATTTTAATTTATTTTTCAAATATTATAAATAAAAAACACAGAATCAAAATATTATCAACTGGTACGAATTTTCTCATACTGTATGTCTTACGCCAATATGACGGAAGGTGATAATCATTGCAAATCAATGTACCTTAAAAAAAATGAAATATTTGTGACCTAGAAAATATTTTACTTCGACGTCGTCGTGCTATCTTGTCGCACCCGCCATTTTGACGTTCCGAGAAAAACGCGTTTTAATGTTTGACCTTGAATATTCAAAAACGAGAGCACACAATGTAAACAATAACAAACACGTTTTGTTTGACTCGCCATTCTGTGCATTGTCCCAAAGTTCGGTTGAAGTTGGTTGCTGGAGTCCCGAGTTATAATTACAAATGTTTACGGTAGTCTAGCTTGTACGTGTGACAAACGCATCCTGACTTTCCTGGCCTGAAATCCCTTTGGCCTTTTGTCGCACTTACATCAATTTTCATGGAGTGACAAGATAGCACGACAAGATTGAAACTACTTTCATATGTAAAGTGACAAAAATGCACGGAGTTTTTTCGGTTTTTGTTGAATATCTCAGAATTGAAATCGAATTTTGGGGATCTGTGAAGGTCAAAAGGTGAGGCATTGTGAGCTGCACAAAATGGCGTTCTTAACTCAATTTGGCCCAAAATGCACGTACGACAAGTTAGCACGATGGCGACGACTTGTGGATATTTGTTTTTTATTATATTTTAAGTTTTTTTTATATATTTTGATGGAGGTGCAAGATCATCCATTAAGCTTCGTTTTGGGTGAAGATTCACGAAGTATCGTGCCCCCCTTTTTAAAGTATATAAAATTTTAAAATTAAAATAAATAAAAAAATTCCAGGTTAAAATATTTTCCATGTCACAGATATTTGAAAAGGACATCTTAAGCTTCCTTTCCACGAAGAAATTGTTTAGATACATTGATTTGCAATAATAATCTCATTCAGCCATGGCCAGGTTAAAATATTTTCCATGTTACAGATATTTGAAAAGGACATCTTAAGCTTACGTTTCGTTTAAAATTGTCATTTAAAAAACAAGGTGCCTGTCATTGTGCTTCTTACAAATGTCAGCCTGAAATTGAGCAAATTGAATTTTAATGTTCAATAGATCATTAAGGCTAGATTTCTTTTAGTTATTCATTCAAAAATAACAATTTGATATTTAAATTTATTAGCTTTGAAAAAAATATTTTCAAATTTGAGGTTAAGCAAGTAAATCCAAATTTACTTACAAAACTGTTCTTTTCAAAATGCCTCTGAAACTGAAGATATTTTTTGATTTCTGTTTCCATAACGTATAAAACTTGTAACCTAGAAACTTTTTTCCGTTTATTTACTTTATTTTACTTAACTTATTTTTCTTAAGAAAAAAATGACGCTTAGAGAGTATTTAAATAATCCTATTTATCAATATTTTAAAAATAATTAACTAATAATAGTTAACTAACTTTTGAAACATTTAAAAACATTTGGAGTCGGAGTCGGAGTCGGAGCCAACCATTTGTTGAAAGCTGGAGTCGGAGTCGGAGTCGGAATCGGCTAGAGTTGGTAGGCCGGAGTCGGAGTCGGAGTCGGAGCCAACCATTTGTTCAAAGCCGGAGCCGGAGTTGGAGTCGGAGTCAGCTAATCTGAGAAAGCCGGAGTCGGAGTCGGAGTCGGAGTCGTTTGAAATATGACCCGACTCCGCAGCCCTGGTTGACATTCCGTTTATATGTGGCGTGCGGTTGAGATATACCAACGGACGGTCCGTAGGGAACGGACCATCAGAGACACGCAATCCAACCCTGACGACGACGGTCCTCGTTGGGGCTCTTAATAAGAAAACTTTTGGTCCCAGAGATTAATCTCGCGCTGAATCATTAAAATTTTAAAGCTCCGCTTCGTTCGCTTTGCCGATATATAGGAAGGCGATAAATGCAAAGTGTCACATTAACATTTTCTCTCATTATTCCTTATCTGGTACTCTTCCCGAAATATCACCTCTTTTGAATCTTCTTCTTCGTTTTTCTTTTGCGTTCCATTGCTTTTCGACAGTTCTTTACGTCGTCTAGCTACCGCTGTTTTTTTATAAATTTCTCCACGAAATTAACAGTTTCTCAATTAATTGTTGTCAAACTAAAAAGTTACCAACCACCGGGGGTTGAGTGTAGTTGCAAACACCATTAATGGTTTACAACATAAGTAAAACATTTCATCATGTTTTTTCTAAAAACAAAATTGTTTTTTTTTTAAGAATATAAAAATAAATAATCTGAGGTAAAATTCCCAAACAAATAATTATTTTGCGATTTCACGCAGAATCCATCCTGTCCATGCTACGATCTTAGTTAATTTTCCGCTCATTTTCAGGGAGGAAATAAAACTACCAACAAAGTTCCCATTCCATCGATGATCCGCGGGATGCACATCGGGGAGTATTTGCCAGCACTCACAAACACACGCACACGCTCAAACACACAAACATACACACTAATCGCCCGAAGGTCGTTAAAACTCGACGCCATGGCATGGCTGAGGCTTTTCTTGTGCGATTTTAATTACGCTCCTCCATTTTGCCTTTTGTGCCAAATTGAGATTAGAACGCAATTATGTGCAACTCACAATGCCTTACTTTTTAACCTTGAAGATCCTCAAAATTCGATTTCAATCCTGAGATATTCAACAAAAATCGAAAAAAATCTCCGTGCATTGTTATCACTCTTCATATGCAAGAAGTTTCGATCTTGTCGTGCTGTCTTGACACAGCCTGAAAATTGATGTAAGTGTGACAAATGGCCAAAGGGATTTCAGGTCAGAACGCGTTTGACACACGTACAAGTCCGACTACCGTAAACATTTGTAATTATAACTCCGAACTCCGGCAACCAAATTCAACCAAACTTTGGGACAATGCCCATAATGGTCAACCAAACACCACGCGACAAGAAAGCACGACAACGTCGAACTGAGACAATTTTAATCGTTGATGTGGGTATGTTTTGTGATATAGTTGAATTGAGTTTTTATTTGTTTAATCATTTTCAATCATTTTTGGTTATTTTTATATCCTTATTTTTTATATCAAAATACAACTGTTTGGTAAACGTCGAATAAAAGCTCGGAATTTGCTTAAGCCCTTTACTTGTTTCACGTTTTGCTACGGCATTGTTGGTTTGAATTAAAATGTCAAAAATGGAACAGGGTTTTGCTTCCAACCGCTCAATGACGTTGCCCAACTCCTGAATCAACCAGCTTCCATGCTTGCGATATGCTTTACATCCTAAAAAGATAAAGAACTTTATTAGAAGTCTAATCAACTGAAAACAATTTGAAAGCCATTTTCCTGCATTGAAAATCCCCTCCCCCTTCCCTCGATTTTGGTCAGTACTCTCGGAACAGATCGTATAATAATGGTCAGCTCTCAACTCACCATAATGTGAACTCATCAATACTAACAAATCAGCATGCTCCGGATGAGTAATGTTTTCAGCTTGTGAAGCTATGAAATCAACTTGAGTACAACTTGATCCGTTGTTTATGACATGCAGTTTCACACCCGATTCCGTATCTTCTCCGCGACATGCTTGCACTATGAATATTTTAGGCTTTTCTTTCATAGAAGGGAGATTGATTGGTTTACACTTATCAATAAGATCATACAAGCGATAGTGTTTGTCGCGTGCCGCTATTTCATCATTCATACCGCCGTGAGTAAGGATCACAACTACTAGGCAATCCGTATAATAAAGATCTTTGTCATTGTCCACTGAAAATACAAAAAAACGGGATGTAAACAAAAATACAGCAACTTCGTAGGAAACCGACAACATGAAGCAAATAGGAACAACAATTTGAATAGTAGTACATTTTAAAAGTACTGGTTCAATTCATGTGAAAACCAAGTCCCAATTCACCCCGTGTATCTCGATTTGAACTAGCACGCACATTTGGTAATTTCTTCAAAAATTTGCTCCTCATCGTAATCATTACACTGTTTGATATCCTCCGGACAGAATCCCAACTTTGGTAATGTTTCGCGTAGTCTAATGACATCTTTATCAGTTCCGTCTCTTCTTGCTAGACGTAGTTTACCATCAAATTCAAAATGGTTAAATATGATAACCTTTCCCCGTTTTGTCCCGTTCATGGTGTATTTTGCAGACAGCGGTGTGGGCAGCAACGTTTTCTCCGAGCTTGAAGATTTAACCAACTCAGGATCTGAGCCGACGTCACCGTTTCGTTTTCTCTTCAAGTCAGGCACAACGCTCTCGATATCCGGAATTTGTGAAGGGTCCATTGCAAACGGTTTCAATCACTTTTGAATATTACCAAAAAAAAGCTGTGCTGCTCACAACTAGAAGAGCAGAACTAAAATACAAAAAATAGAACCACGCTACGGCTTAGCACTTATCACGCACTTTTAATGGCAGTAAAAGCCACAGTAAAAAAATAAATGTTATAGTTCATCCCAAATGTGTAAATAGTTTCAATATGTCTCCAAATTAACACGATGAAAATTATATCAAATGCATTATTCTCGCTATAATGTTGTACAGTGCCTAAACTCATTTTGGCCAACTGATCAATGGTAATAATTTCCATAAACTGATAACGCTGCTACATGGTTTCGCAGAAGTACTATGTATTCATATTAAAAATATACACTGATTAAAAGTCCAGTTCGTAGAATCAGAACAAATGAAGTGAACTGAGATTACTTGGTCACGACTACGGCTACCAACTCTTGCTGAGCAAAAATCCGTACACTTTGCCGATATGCCCCATTAGGGTGTAATATGGTTGTATGGAAAAAATAAAGTTGTCCAAATTTAACAAGCACAGCAATTTTTCAGTTCCTTTTGGGGTCCTAAACAACTCCCCAAAGTTTGGGAACGATTGGTTTAGTCCTCGCTTTGCGCAATGCGATTCAATTTTCCATATAAATTTGCATGGAAAAAAAACTTTTTTTTGGATTTCGATATTTATAAAATCCACGTTTCACGCTGTACTAAAACCGGATTCATATTCGGATGCTCTGGAATGTGCTCTACAACTTTCCCCAAGAGAGTATGGTGCTAACTTGCTCCTAAAAAAAGATACCGTAAAACGGGGTGACTTTGATAGGTTTGCGATTTTTCCACAAAATGAACAGTTCAATTAAAATACGTACGGAATGGTTTGGAATCATACTGCCCGTGGTAGAGAAGTGTTCAAAGTACCTCAAAAAGAACTTTTCATAAAATTTTGAAAAGTTCAAAAAGTTAGTTTACTATAGTTAAGAAAATATTGATGAAAGTAATTATTTTAAACTTCCCAAAGTGTCATAATTTTCTCAATGAACATGATTTTGAATCGGAAAACGGAATGCATTTTTGAATTCTTTGGACAATTTTCCACTAGGAGAAGGATTAATAAGTTTGTAAATCATAAATAACATGTGTTTTTGAAACGCAATCTCAAAAAATCTCCAGATTTATATGCATTTTCAGTAGAACAAATTTTATACAAAATGTGAAAACTTGTGATTCTTGCTTCGAATTCAGTATAAAATGCAATATAAATCGATAATTTCATAAACAAAACCAGTTTTACCAACTTTCAGACAAAATTCCGACTTTTTAACAATTTTACCCAAAATTTATATGTATTTTGTTAAAAAGCTTATAAACTTAGTTAACTAATCATAAACATTGATTTTTTTCTTAAAAACTATATCAGCTACTTTAGTGATGGTACATTTAACGTACAAAAAAAATTTGAACATCTTAAATATGATTTTAACATGGAAAACTATGACTATCAAAGTCACCCCGGAATATAAACTAAGAATTTTTAACGTAACTATTTTTCTAAACATTATTGAAAAAAACTTTTTTTCCGAAATAGTGCATGGACTTTGTGTGGCCTACCCCAGTACATGTTTTAAAAATAATAATCTTGAGTAAAACCATACCTATTGAAGAATATTCCAGAAACAAATTGAAATCCTATCAAAGTCACCCCGGTTTACGGTACAGCGTGTTCAAAACTCGTCTAAAACGTGTTTTTGCTCGAAAATCACGTTAAGACGAGTTTTGTCTTATCCATATCCATATATTCGGGACGGATCAGATTGAAAGCTTTCAACGCTGTTAGGGTAGCAAATTAAATTAATTTTACCGATTACAAATCTTTGATTACATTATTTTTATATTTTCTTTCATGGATATAAACATTCAAAGCCTTGATTATTGAAAATTTACTTCATTTATCATTTTAGGATTAGGTATTTATTATTGTGACAACAAAACTATAAAAACTTTTTCTTTCAGCCGCACTCTTATCGAATACATATATTATCGGAGATAAGTTACAACCAAAATCAAACGATGATAACAGTGTATGAATTGTTTTAACGCCTGCTTTCTAGTATCTAGTTCTAGAATCTAGTAGTTCATGCCTCAATACTCTTAATTTTGAACATCGAAAAACATTTGCCGAGTTAAAGTCGAGTAAAAGCTAGAGATTTTCTGCGGACCACACTGTCCTTGTTTTGACACGGCGTTATTGGTTTTTATTACAATGTCGAAAATGGAGTGCATTTTGCGGTCACATTTCTAAATAACACTGCACAAATGTTGAATGAACCAGCTTCCTCGAACAGTGGATCTATAAGAGACATGATCTGAAAAGAATTGTTAGGTATTACTCATATTATCATTATTTTTGTTTTTCGAGGTCAAAAGAGATCTTCGACATCGTCCGGTCTGCTTGCTAGTGTTAATTAAACAACATTTAATCGATTCAACTAACCATAATGTGAACTCATCATTATAAGCAAATCGGCATACTCTGGATAGGTAAATGTGTGCGTTTGTGAACCCAAATTGTCCTCTTGTGTACAACTTAAGCCATGATTGTTTACGACATATAGGTTGACACCCGAATCTTCCCTGTCCCCACGACATGCCTGTACGATGAATATCTTAGGCTTTCCTGCCATTGACGGAAGAGCCAATGGAGTAAATTGGTCGATGAGATCGTACAAATGATATAACTGATCGCTTGCCATCAAAGCATCGCCTTGTCTTCCGTGAGTTAAAATCACAACCATAAGACAGTCTGCATCGTAAAGCTCTTTATCATCATCCACTGAAAATTAAAGTAAAACAAGAATTATAAAAATACTAATCTGGAAAAGCATAACGAACGTTTGCACATTCAACACTTACACTTTGACACTTCCTCATAAATTTGATCCTTGGTGTAATTTTTACACTCTTTGATATCACGCTGTAGGAATCCCAGCTTTGGCAATGTTTCAAATAGTTTTTTGACATCTTCATCAGAGCCACGTCGTGGAGATTCACCGGCACATTCAACTTGATTAAATATAAGCACCTTTCCACTTTTTGTCCCATTCATCGCGTATGTTGTCGATTTCAGTCCATTCGAAGTGGGCAAAATGTCATCACTTCTTTTTCTTTTGAGATCAGCAACTACGGTATCAATTTCCGGAAGTTGTGTGGGGTTCATTACGAACGGTAAGAATCACTTTTGAATACACAAACAAAAATGTAACAGAAAGATATCTGGCCAAAATCAGAATCTGATAAGACATAAGGTTCAAAAATCTAGTGCTAATCTAATCTGTTTCATAGTTGGATAATTCTCCGCCAACTCACACAGCAGTTGCCCGACACGAATGGTTGAAGGGTTGATTTCTCTAAATTAATTACGCCGACGCGTTGAGTTAGGCTGTCCAAAACGTTCTGAATTTATTGTATTCGAAAAGTCCCCCAGAACCTCACACATGAGGTGCTGAGGTATTGCTTATTGAGCATTAATCGAGCTACATGCTTTAATCGCGGTGAAAGGATAAAAGAAAGTTTTGCTTTGTTTGCAGTACTGTTGTCGGCTGTGCTGACGATGTTGGTGGCGTCGATCAATTTTACGGAAAGCAATTTTCGTAACTTACATCTTATAGACTTTTCCATCAATACAATTGATAGCTGCTTTCTAAGCAAAGCAGTTAAACACAAGGAGTAAATAGTTCTAATTTTTGACATCAAAACTCATCTGCTTGGTAAAGGTCGAGTAAAAGCTAGAAATTTGCCTAAAACTTCCTACTCGGAACTTGGATGCAGCATTATTGGTTTTAATTATATTGTCAAAAATCGAGTGCATTTTTCGGTCACTTGTCTCAATAACGTTGCATAACTCCTGGATAAATATGGTTCCATATTTCTCGGAACGATATGATACATGACCTAAAAAAAAGAGAACATTATTACTTTAACTTTATTTAATCTGTCTATGTAAAATGTGTCGATTCTACTAACCATAATGTGAAGCCATCATTATCAGCAAATCGGCATACCTTGGGTAAGTAAACACACGAGTTTCTGAACATAAAGAATCCTCTTGAGTACAGCTTGAGTCATTTTTTACGGCATATAGGTTGACACCCGAATCTGCCCTGTCTCCACGACATGCCTGTACGATGAATATCTTAGGCTTTCCTGCCATTGAAGGAAGATGTGTTGGACTAAATTGATCAATGAGATCGTACAAGTCATACGACTGATCTTTTGCCATTAAAGTATCGTCTTGATTGCCGTGAGTTAATATAACAACCATGAGACAGTCCGCATCGTTAAGTTCTTCATCATCATCCACTGAAATTTAAAATACAACAAGAATTATAAAAAAAAAACTGGTCTGTAGAATAAGGATAAACATTTTTACACTTACACTTGGACACTTCTACATAAATTTGATCCTTGGTGTAATTTTTACACTCTTTGATATCAGTCTGTAGGAATCCCAGCTTTGGCAATGTTTCAAATAGTTTTTTGACATCTTCATCAGAGCCACGTCGTGGAGATTCGCCGTCACACTCAACTTGATTGAATATTAGAACCTTTCCACGTTTTGTGCCGTTCATCGCGTATTCTGTCGATCTCAGTCCATCCCGGGTGGGCAAAATATCATCAGTTTGTTTACGCTTAGCAACGGTACTAGTTTCCGGAAGTTGTGTAGCATCCATTGTGAACAGTTAGAATCACTTTTGAACAGTCAATATTCAAGAAAAATAATAAATTAATCTTTTTACGGCCAGAAAAGAGCGACTTGATTGAAAAGTGCTTCAACTCGTTTTGGGCAACTGGTTAATGATAACTGATTTGAAGACTGCACGGTTTCAATTCAATACTCATGACTTAACAGGAAAAATATGTACTGATAACAGGGTTTAGTTAGCGTAATAAACTGGCGCAAGTATTACTAATCTGCTATGAATATTGTATATTTTTTGATAAATTTAAAGGATGATAAGAATAATAACATGCCATATAATCTTGCATGTTAAGACAAATCTGTTGAAAAAAAATATGGAGCAGAATTGATTTTCTTCTAAACTAATTCCACATCAGTTGGCAACAAATTGTACTTATAAGATTGTTGAAATGTTGACGCATCATTTAAAATAAAGCAAAAAAAAATAAATCTTTACTCTATGGTAGCGATTCTCAACGGGGGTACCGGGCCTACTTGATTTACATGGTAGGGGGTACCAGCCTAGAAGAAGGTTGAGAATCGCTGCTCTATGGATTCAAATTATCCGGACTATCGGTATGAGTAATTATATAATATTTGTGTTACTCATATGACATATTAAATACTTTTTTATTATCACACTTGCATAATTCCATTTGAATTATCAATTCAACGAAACATGAACCACAGAATTATATTTGAATTCTGTACAAATACAACCAACTTGGCGCTTTCTAGTAAACACTGCTGGGTAAAACCAAAAAAGTCATTAAAAATGCATTTTTTGACAATTTTTACCTTTATCGATACAAGTTTATATATGTTAAATAAGTTTCATGTGATTTTATCAATGTTTAAATAGGTCATTTATATGCTATTTTGGCAAACATAATAATCTCACAAAATAGTTAGGATATAATGATTGAAAGTATTAAATTAGTATGTAACTTACAATAAAAATTGATGAGGAACTTAATTATTGAGCGGTAGCAAAATACCATTTTTGTTTTTGTGAGTTAGCAATAAGAGTCTTTTATGGTTTTTGAGGGGAATAGGTTTTTTAAAATGGGCAAACTGAGCCCTAAACCCAAATCAAAACAAAATGTTGGTCCAAGACACTCACAAGAATGCCCACAAAAAGTCAAATTGTCAAACTTTTTGAAAACAAATGGGAATTTTTGAATTTTAGGGATTATCTCTTGTTTTGCGTTGTACAAAATTAAATCTCTAAATTAAGGCACGTTCAGAGATAATATCCAATAAAACAACCGCATTTTCAATGTTTTGTTATGTTTATTATTGGCTTTACAGTAAGTAAAATAAATTTGAATTTTTAAACGAGCTCCGTTATGTCTTGATCAGAGTAGGCATTGCTTATTGCGAGATAAAATCACTTTTCTCCTTCGCTACGACTGACAGGAGGTTACAGCCGCCGAATTACCGCTGTGTAAAAATCAGCAGTTTGAACTGAAATTCAGTGTTGATTTGGCTGTCAACCTGATTTGTTTTGAATATTTTCCAAAAAGTCAGCAGAAAACTCAAGGCAACCTTTGACAACAGCCAAAAATTTGTTCTGCGGCTGTCATGCGACCATTCTTCTGCGGTCATATCAGCGCGCGTGAACTCTAATTATTAACGCCAGCGATAATACTATTTTTAATATTTTTGATGAACGTGGCTGATTTATTAAACAATTTGTTTTGTTGCTTTTAGGATCCTTAACAACTTTCAAAAAAAATGGAGCGATTGGGTTAGGCCACGCTTTGCCGATTGCATTTCAATTTTGTATCGAAATTTGTGTAAAAACTTTTTTATCTTTTGATTTTTTAATTTTTTTTTTTGTTGAAATTGAGAAAATTATCTAAAACATTCCCGATGAAAGTATGATGCGATCTTGCTCCTGCCAAAAAAACAGCGTGCTAAAAACTGGTCTAAACCGCGATTTTTGAGCAAAAAAACGTTTTAGTTCAGTTTTGAGGAAGCTGTTTTAATTGACAGGAGCAGAAGGATTTTAACGCTATTGTGTAGGATTGAAAATTATAAAAAAAAATCAAAACAAATTTAAAACGGAATGCGCAAAGTGTGGACGCAATCAATCGGTTCCAAATTTTAGAAGTTGTATCTAAACTTAGCCTTGTTTGATTTGATAATTTTACCCTTTTTTCATATAAAGACAAGCTAGTCTACATAGTGAGCCACATAATACCAATTGACGATAGTTTATTGTAGAAAAAGAATTTAACCACTTTTCAAGTTAATCAGATCTGGTTCACCTAATTTCCTACATCGAAAAACATTTGCTTGGTAAAAGTCGAGTAGAAACTAGAAATTTGCTTGACATCATCCTTTCCTTTCTCTTTTGATACGGCACTATTGGTTGCGATTATAATGTCAATGATTGAGTCCTTTTTTGGGTCACATTGCTCAATGACACTGCACAACTTCTGAATGAACCAGCTTCCTTGCTTTGGGTTGGTATACAGATTCGAGGTATGACCTGGAAATTAAGGGAGAGTTTAGCGTTGAAAATATTCACAAACCTTATTAATCAATTAAACTAACCATGATGGGAACTCATCAGTATCATCAAATCGGCATGCTCCGGGTATTTAAATGTATCATTTTGTGGATAAAAAGAATCCTCTTGGGTGCCACTAGAACCATTGTTTATGGCAGTTAGATTGACGCCGTAGTCTATTTTCTCTCCACGAGGTGCTTCAACAATGAATATCTTAGGCTTCCCAGCCATCGAGTGAAGAAGGGATGGTTTAAATTCATTTATGAGTTCATACAAGCAATATTTTTCGTCTTTAGCCCACAAAATATCGTTTTGTTCTCCATGAGTTAGGATCACCACTATGAGGCAATCTGATTTTTTTAGGTCGACATCATCTCTCACTAAAAAAAATAACAAACAGTTCTTCATTCAAATAAAATAATTAACAACTAGGTATGTAGGCATTCTACACGCACACTTCTCTGCTTCTATCCAAATCTCTTTTTTTGTGCAATCCTTGAATTCCTTAATATCGTCCTTTGAAAAATCCAACTTTGGCAATGTCTCAAAAAGAGCCTTGACATCTTCGTCAGTTCCGTGTCGTGGCTCTAAGGGCTTTTCTCCATTTTTCCTTTCATCAAATTTATAATGATTGAAAATCAGCACCTTTCCACGTTTTGACCCGTTCATCGCGTACACGGTAGAATCTGGTCCATTCGGAGTTGGCAGAGCCTCTTCCGGACCAGGTTTGGCCGAATCCGTAAATCGAACTGCATCCGAGCATTCACCATCCAATCGTTTTCTCTTGCTGTCGGGGGAAACACTCTCAACTTCCGAAATATTCGCAGGATCCATTTTTCTGAACGCCCGAAGACAAGCTAAACTACAGCACTGTACACGATCGAGTAAGCAAAACTGAATTGGCAATTGAATTTGGCAACGCTTAAGCCACGCTACACAAGATAAGAGTCATACACTAACGACACAGTTGAAAAAAAATATGGAATACTGTGATGAAAGGCATATTAGCCTTAGAAAATTATTTGTTTATGAGCACTTAAAATTTTAAACCTAATTACGTCATCAGTTCAATAAAAAAACAAGAAGACATTTTTAACAGTGTGAATTGTTAGCAGCTGATCAACATCAACCATTTCCAAAAACTGCTAACTTAATTACTTGAAGTGAAAAACAAAAAAAAATAAAACAAAACGTTGATAACAAAATGTGATACCAACAATCTTTCTCAATTTGGTGGGAGACAAAAAATTCAATCCACATATAGGTGGTGTATTTGAAAAGGCAAGACAATTTCCAATAATTTTCTCTGTGGAAAATTGCAAATTTGGGCAATAATCTCTCTAATCTTACAATAGATAATTATCATAATTTAATAGTTTAGACAAAATCATAAAAATTTTGAAATATTTTCATTAGAATGATCTGAAATATTGCGATATTTTCAGATCATTCTAATGAAAATATTTCAAAATTTTTATGATTTTGGGCGTAATATTGAATGTTTGGCCCGTTTGAAATGTTATTCTTGATTTTAAATTTTTAAAAATATTTTTTTCGAAAAGATCGGAAAATTTCACGAATGTTTCATGTTTTAACATTGTAAATCGGACCTATAGTTGCTGAAATATCGATATTAGAAAAGTGGGTGAGACTTAGAAAACATCAATTTTCCTGTTTTTTAACCTTTGCATGGCAATATCTCAGCAACTAAGGGTCGTATCAACAAAGTCAGAAGAAGCAAAATATAGAGAATTTTCTCAGCTTTTCAAAAATATTTTTTTCAATAGTGGGCAAACATGGGCACTATTTTTAAAAAATGAAAAACTGCGACTATTTTCAAAAAAGTTACATAAAAATGATTATAACTTGAAAACGGTACACTTTATCAAAAATTCACTAAAGTACTTTTTGATTGCAAATTCGATTTTACATCAAAAAATGAAGTTGAAAAATTTTTGCGACCAATATTTCGATTTTTTGAAAAAATCTGTATTGATTCAAAAAATCATAACTCGGTCAAAGATTTTTTGCCCATTATGAAAATTTCTGAAAAGTTGGCATTTTATGTCCTCAAAAACATATCAAAAAATAAAAAAAAAAGAAATAGTGTTTTTTTGCAAATCAAGTTTTAGTGACAAAAAGTTAAATAAAAAAATCACCAAATTTTTTTTACCGTGTATCATTTTTTTTCAGTGTAGTCCATATCCATACCTACAACTTTGCCGAAGACACTAAATCGGTCAAAAAATTCCTTCAAAAGATACAGATTTTTGAATTTTCACATATCATTTTTGTATGGACAGCTGCCAAATTTGTATGGAAAATTATATGGACAAACTAATGATGCAAAATGGCTTCTTTGGGCATGCCGAAGGCACCAAAAAAGTTTCAGCCGGATTAAAAAATACAAAAAAAAATCGAATGACCGAAATCTCAGAGAATTGCTCAGCTGCTATAAATGGTTTGAACTTATTAGATACAAAGCTGTGAAAAACAGTTTTCAAGATATTTTAATACCGTTTATACAATTTTCCACTAGGAGAAGGTAAACGAAGTTTGTAAATAATAAAAATTGTGTGTTTTTGAAACATAATTAAATGAAATTTCTAAATTTGAAGTCATTTTCAGCAGAACAAAATTTTATATAAAATGTGAAATTTTTTGATTCGTGCTTCGACTTCAGTTTAAAATGCAATATGAATCGATAATTTTATTTAAAAAAAAAACATTTTTAACAGATTTCAGCCAAAATTCTGACTTTTTAACAATTTTCCCAAAATTTATATGTATTTTGTTAAAAGCTTATAAACTTAGTTAACTAAATTTCAACATTGTTTTTTTTTTTTTTTTTTGTTAAAACTATATCAGCAACCTTAGCGATGGTACATTCGACGCAAAAATAAAATTTGAGCACCTTTAACCTGATTTTAACAACAAAAACAATGACTATCAAAGTCACCCCGGTATTCAAAATAATAATTTTCAACGCAATTATTTTTTTAAACACGATTTGAAAAAACTTTTTTTTAAATAGTGCATGGATCTTGTGTGACCGACCCTAGTACATGTTTTAAAAATAATAGTCTTGGAAAAACCCTTACCAGTTGGAAAACATTCCAAAAATAAATTAAAATCCTATCAATGTCACCCCGGTTTACGGTACTTGAATGTTATAGCAGGTCTTCTAATTTTTAAAAGATACAAAACTTTTTTTTATCGCAATGTTTTTTTCTAAAAAATGAATAATAAGACAAAAAAAATCATTATAAAATTGGCAAAACAAACAAAATTATGAGAGTTTAAATAAATAAAAACTATAAAAAATCCCATCGAAACAAAGGGGGGGGGGGTCTGACCAAATGTGACGTACTTTTTGAGGGGGGTTCAACCTTGTGTGACAAAGTGTGACATAGGGAGGAGGGGGGGTTAATTTTGGCCAATTTTTGCGTGACACACTTTATGGATGACGCCTTTGTGGCAAAAAGTACCTTTTCCTATACGTCCTAATAATAACCTACAACTGTGCCGAAGAGACAAAACCGATCAAAAACTCCCTTCTCAAGATACACTTGCATACAGTTGCATACATATTTTTTATGACCAGCCTCCAAATTCCACGCAGGCTTGTATGGAAAAACTAATGATTCAAAATTGCTACTTTTGACATGGGGAATGCATAGAAAAAGTTTCATGCAAATTAATAAATTAATAATTTCGAAATCGTAGAGAACTACTCACATACCAATTTCTTTACACTCGTATCTATCGATAAACGCTTGAAATGCACAAATATTTCATAATTATACCTTATCGCTCATGACTTGTGATTTTGTGGCTTATAACATATTTTCCAGAACTGATAATCTGAACAAATAAATAACATTGAAAGTATTAGTCAATCACAAGTTTGCAGATATGCGTTTAGTTTCATCCATTTTGAAATTGTATTCATAAAATAATGTTCAATTGAGAAAACCTTTAAAATTCAAAAATAATCTATCTATATCTCCGTGCACACAGATTTGTACCACCTGCCAGAACAAACTTTGCATTTCGTGCCATTTATTCAGGACAAAACTCCCGCAATTAACATTCCCAACTAATCGCTCAATCTCAAACCGGGCAACCGTTAGCGAAGGTTTAATTAGTGAAATAAATTTCAAAAACGTCAATTGGCCAAAGACTCTTTCCCTATATCCACCATCTTGCCCCAAGAGTCACAAGCTTCGTTCCGTTTGGCACGGAAACATTTGGTCTTTTGCGAAAAGCTGACTTTGGCCCCCGAGAGAAGAGCATCGAAAGTAAACACGTCATTTGCACGCGATTGTCTGCCGATTTTCCACTCTCCGGGGCAGACCTTTTCTGGCAACACACACACACATATACGGGAATGCATGTGACAATCCTGGGGTGAGTTTGGGACAAGGGTAAATAAATATAGTGGCGTGTCGTTTATCTTTGACATTGGCTGTTTAGTTTGAAGTTATCAAAGTAGTTCGTTTACAAAGTTGCACGGTTCACTTTTTGCAGGAATATAAAGTTGTTGGGACAAAATTTTGTATTTTGAATGCTTACTGCTTTATAACTGGCAATGTTAGGACCATCCATAAACCACGTGGACATTTTGAAAGGGGGGGCTGGGGGGTTATGGCGATTGTCCACGATCCATACAAAAAAGTTTTTTTTGTATGGGCAATTGTCCACGAAGGGGGGGGGGAGGGTAAAAGATTCCCAAAAAAGTGTCCACGTGGTTTATGGGTGGTCCCGTTCCCAAGAATAAACAATTATTATGAAAATCCAGTATTAAAATAGCTCAAAATTTATGCTAGCAAAGACTTACTTCTGTTTGTTTGGAGGTTTCTATTACGTTTTGCCTTCCTCACTGAGGTAAGGCTATAATCCTGCTCGAAAATTGAACCTTTGAAAAACAGCTCGTAGACCTATATTTATGTATACCTATCGACTCAGAATCGAAAACTGAACAAATGTCTGTGTGTGTGTGTGTGTGTGTGTTTTTTTTTTACAAGGTCGGAATCTGCTACCAGACACCTGAGAATTCATTTCTCAGGTAGTGTGGGGTTGGGAAATCAAAAAATGATTTCCCGACCCACTAAACCAGTCCTTGAACGCCGTGCCCTTTTCCCCCCGGGACCACCTTTCGGTATAACTTCGGGGGGAGGCGTTGCATTTTCTGCACTAGTCTACTTACAGGATCCATGCCGGGTACTAGAACCATTTCCTGTTCCACATACATATGAGTCCATGCGAGGGTTTAACCGCGCCCAAGAATCGCGTTGCTTTTGATCGGCTAGTCATATGCAGCCCTCTCCTTGGACCATCGAGACGTGTACCGATTTGGTAGAGCCAACCGTCATAACGTGCTCTCCTTCACAGCCACACTCGTGGGTTCTCGACTCCTGTGACCATCGAGACGTGTACCGATTTGGTAGAGCCGGCCATCATAACGTGCTCTCCTTCACAGCCACACTCGTGGTTTTTCGACTAGGCTCCTAGTCGTTCCTCCTCTGATCGTCTCTCCATTTCCGCTGGAGAGCCGAAGTGATCTGCGTTACCGCTCCGACGACCGCATTCCACTTGGCGATGTCGCTGCACATTCTTCGCACCACATTATCCGGGCTGGTGTCTGCTCCGATAATGGCCAGCATTTCGCTTCGCGCTGCCTCGAAACGAGGGCAGGCGAACACCACGTGCTCCGGTGTTTCCTCGCAATCGACGCAGTCCGGACAGAGAGGAGACTCTGCATGTCCGAACCTGTGCAGGTACTTCCTGAAGCAGCCATGGCCCGACAGGAACTGTGTGAGGTGGAAGGTGACCTCTCCGTGCCTTCTGTTCACCCACGCGGATACAGACGGGATCAGCCGATGCGTCCATCTGCCTTTCTCCGTAGTGTCCCACTCGTGTTGCCAACTTGTCAGCGATTCGGCTCTCGCGGCTTCCCGGATACCTCTCGTGCCTCTTCGGGTGTAGCACACGGTGTCCTCTTCTATTGTGATTCTGATGGGGATCATTCCGGCTATGACACCAACTGCTTCCGACGAAATGGTTCTGTACGCGCTTGCAACCCGCATGGCCATCAGTCTCTGCGTTCTGTCGAGCAGCGCTCGATTTCGCTTCGTCCCCAGCGCCGTCCACCATACCGGTCCGCCGTACCTAAGTATGGACGTCGCGACACTTGCCAAGAGGCGGCGCCTACTGCTCCTGGGTCCAGCGTTGTTCGGCATAATCCTCGACAGTGCCATGATCGCCTTAGCCGCCTTCTCGCAGGCGTAATCGACGTGGCTGTTGAAGTTCAGCCGGTCATCCACCATCACCCCGAGGTACTTGAGCGCTCTCTTCGAGTGCACTACGTGTTCCCCAACGTGTATCTGGGCCTGCTGCACCTTTTTGTGGTTACTAACCAGTATCATCTCCGTCTTGTGGTGAGCGATCCGCAGCTTCATCTCGAGCATCCAGTTCTCGATCATGGCGATTGCCTCCATAGCCAGTACTTCGACCTCCTCGACATTTTCGCCGGTTACCGTCAGCACTATGTCGTCTGCAAAGCCAACAATCTTTACGCCGTTGGGTAGCCCCAGTGTCAACACTCCGTCATACATTCCGTTCCACAGTGCTGAACCCAGAATGGATCCCTGCGGAACTCCCGCGGTAACAACAACGGTTTTTTGTCCATCGGCAGTGTCGTAGACCAGCACGCGGTTCTCGAAGTAGCTCTTCAAGATCATGCACAAATAGTCAGGCACCTTCATTTTGTGCAGCGCTGCTGCTATGGCCGCCCAGCTCGCACTGTTGAACGCGTTCTTGACGTCAATCGTGACTATTGCGCAGCAACGGTCCCCTCTGCGTTTTTTCTTCCGCGCTTCGTCGGCTTTCTCGACCACTTTCCGGATGGCGTCCACCGTGGATCTCCCTTTACGGAAGCCGAACTGCCTCGCTGCTAAGCCATGCTCGCTCTCCGTGTACTTGGTCAGCCGGTTAAGGATGATCCGTTCCAGAAGCTTTCCGAGGGTGTCCAGCAAACATATAGGCCTATACGATGATGGGTCCCCCGGTGGTTTGCCTGGCTTTGGCAGCAACACGAGCTTTTGAACCTTCCACGGGTCGGGGAAGTGTCCTTCGTCCAGGCATTTCTGCAGGACTGTTCGAAACCTGTCCGGGAATGCTTGAACCGCCGATTTCAGGGCGAAATTCGGGATTCCATCCGGGCCGGGAGCTTTCTTCACCTTCAATCTCTTCGCTACTGCCACAAGTTCTTCGTTGGTGATCAGATGACTTTCGGCGTTGCTACCCCCTTCGTCGTTGTACGGTGTAGGAGGCCATGTCGTTGGGTCATGTCTTGGGAAGAGCCCTTCCACAATGACCTTCAGCTTGTCGGGACACGTTTCAGCCACCATCGATGGGCCTCTGATCTTCGCCATCGCGACACGATATGCGCTCCCCCAAGGGTTTGCATCAGCGTCTTGGCATAACTCCTTGAAGCAGTTTGTCTTGCTGCATTTGATCGCTTTCTTGAGCGCGGCTTTTGCAGACCGGTACTCCTCTCTGCACTCTTCTCTAGTTGCTTCGGATCTTGCTCTCTGGACTCTTCTTCTGGCGCTAAGGCAACTTGCCCGAAGGGTACCGAGTTCTTCATTCCACCAGTAGGCTGGACGACGACAGTTCCTTGGCTCCAGTCTCCGCGGCATGGTTGTGTCGCATGCTGTCACCAGTTGTGCTGTTAGCACGTCGGCACTCAAGTCTTGGGGACCATCACACCAATGGAGCGCTTCCACGAAGAGACCCTCATCGAAGTACTGCAGCTTCCATTTCCTTCCGTAGGACCGGCTGCTCCTATCTGGTACAGGGGCTCGTCTCCCGATGCTGTACCGGATCGCTTGGTGATCGCTATGGGTATAGTCCTCACTCACCCTCCAGTTCATGTCGGCCGCCAGTCGCGGGCTACAGAACGTAACGTCGATAATGGACTCACGACCGTCTTTGCGGAAGGTACTGCTGGTTCCGCGATTCGCCAGCCTAACGTCTAGCTTTGCCAGAGCTTCCATTAGGCTATGCCCCCTAGCATTGGTGCATCTGCTACCCCACTCGACCGCCCACGCGTTGAAGTCACCTCCGATAACGATCGGGCTTCGTCCGGTCAGTTCATCAGTCAGACTATCCAGCATCTGCTGAAACTGCTCCAAGGTCCATCTTGGGGGAGCATAGCAGCTACAGAAGAAGGTTCCGTTTACTTTGGCGATCACGAATCCTTCAAACGCCCTCGAGACCACTTCCTGTATGGGGTACCGCCCCATCACGTGTATCGCCGCCATTCTTGCTGTATCCGCGGCCCAGTTTCCGTTGTCGTGTGGAACTCGGTACGGTTCTGCAATAATTGCCACGTCACACCCCGTCTCCGCGGTCGACTGCCACAGCAGTTGCTGTGCAGTGTCGCAGTGATTGAGGTTCACCTGGGACACCTCCATTACTTTTTGCCCGAGGCCAGCTTCTTGTACACCGGGCAATTAAAGCCACCCGTCGTGTGACTATTGCCATCTCCTTCTTTACAGAGCATGCACTTCGGCTTATTTTTGCAGTCTCTTGCCATGTGGCCTTCTCTACCACACCTTCTGCAACTGCTGGATCGATCGGGACCGTCGCAATTTCTCGCCTGGTGGCCGAAGCCCATACAGCGGAAACACCTCGTCATCTGCTGGGTCACTCGAGGAACAGGCCTCAGTGGGCATACCGACCACCCTACTTTGACCTTGCCGGTTTCCAGCAGCTTAGACGCCGAAGGCGTCGATAGTCGGATCGACGCAATTTGCGTGCCGCCGTAGGCTTTCCTCAACCGGATTGCCATCGGTGTCGTACGGTCATCCAGAAGAACGATCAGCGCATCTTCTAGCTCTTCCTCCGTCGTGATCTCGTCCAGGTTCCTGCACTCGATCGTTGTCTCCGGCGATAGCGCCCTTACCTTCGACTCGTAGCCTACGGCTTTCTCGACGAGGGACTTAAAAGCTGAGCTCTTGACCGCGGGATCATTCTTCAGCTCAAAAAGCATCGCGCCGGTCTGGGTGCGCCTGGTTTTAACCACTTTCTCGCCAAGCTCCTTGAGTTCCGGATCTGTTCGTACTTTCCGGAGGAGGTCTGCGTACGAAACACCTTACTTCACCTCGACCACCAAAGCCTCGCCTTTGTTACGCTCCCTGCGAAACTTGGGTTTTTGGGTGTCCTCGTTCTGCTTCCCTTTTTTCTTCCGCTTCTTTTTCTTGACCTTCTCCCATTCCTCCTTCCCTGGGTCTGGTTCTGGCTCCTTCGCTGGGTCCGGACTGTCTCCATTCCCCTGCTTCTGCTTCTTTGCGTCCTCCTCCTCTCCAGGCGTTTCCCTGTCCCTTTTAGAGCCTGGGCCGGGCGGCGTTTTCGGTTCTTTCTCCCGTAGCGCTTCCTCCTCCAGTTTTGCGTTCAGCGTTTCTTCGGCTCTTTCAGCTCTGAGCTTCAGTGAATTCCGCGTCACCACCAGCGAGCTGTTTTCGCGCTCTGCGGCATTCATGACTGCCTTGACTCCATTCACCATCTGCTTGATTCTGGTGTGGACGTTGTTTTTGTCCTTGATGAAATCAAAGAGTTCGTTAACCCTCCTTCTGACCTCCTGCAACGCGGTCCTTCCGAGCAGGACTCCATCCTGAGGGGTACCGCCGGCGAAGTTCAATACGGAAGACTTGGGAGTTTCCCCTCCAATAACTCCTATCTGCTGACTCGAAGCAGCCGCCTGGTTCAACACTGGGGATCTCATCACCTTCCCGCTTCCACGGAACGCGCTCGCCCCTCCGCTTGCTGTGTCGCCGCCGTTTGACTCGCCTCCTGCCATTTCGACGTTTGCGTCCTCCTCTACCTCCGTGTTTTCCGATGCTTGGGGCGCATCGGGACCCTTTTGTTGGTTTGTTTCACTTGTCTTCATTTTGAATCCCACGAGTCGCTAGGGAAATACGGTCCGCTGCGCCAGTGCCCTGCCGTGACGCAGTAAGGGCAAATTACGTGTGGGGTGCGCCCCTGTGCCCCACAGGCTCCGTTATCGACTGGGAATTTGTTGAACCCCCCCAGCCATGCATCCCTCGACACGGGTCGCGTCACATCTTGGATTCGGGGTTTGGTGAGGTTTTGGGCTAAAACACTTATAGCGGCGTTCGATCGCTTGACAGAGGTGTTTACGGACCCATGTGGTTTTTTCGAAGAAATTAAACAGAGCCCTTGTTCAATTCCGCCACGTCCTAGACATCCTCCCGCTGCTGGTCCGGGGGCGATGCAATGAATGTATGCAATCGCCGACAGCTATCCGCCTACTGCAACCCGCCCGGTAGTTGGCAGCTAAGCTCCGCAGGGACCCTCACCTGTCCCCACGTTTCACGGGATGTGTGTGTGTGTGTGTATGTGTGTGTGTGTATGTATGTATGTGTTCAAAATTCTTGCCAAGTTTTCTCAGCACTGGCTGGACCGATTTTGATCAAACCGGTTGCATTCGACTTGGTTTAGGGTCCCATACATCGCTATTGAATTGTTTGAAGTTTCGATAAGTAGTTCAAAAGTTATGTATAAAAATGTGTTTTCACATTTATCCGGATCTCACTTATATGCATGAAAACTATGTCCGGATCCATCATCCAACCCATCGTTGGTAAGGTAATCAAAAGACCTTTCCAACGAGTACAAAACATTGAAGATCTGGCAACCCTGTCTCGAGATATGGCCACTTAAGTAATATTTATGTACTTTTTGGAATCCGGAACTCACTTAAATGTATGTAAACTATGTCCGGATCCACCATCCGACCCATCGTTGGTTAGGTTATCAAAAAACCTTTCCATCGAGTCCAAAACATTGAAGATCTGGCAACCCTGTCTCGAGATATGGCCACATAAGTGATATTGATGCACTTTTTTGAAGCCGGATCTCACTTAAATGTATGTAAACTATGTCCGGATCCACTATCCGACCCATCGTTGGTTAGGTTATCAAAAAAACTTTCCAACGAGTCTAAAACATTGAAGATCTGGCAACCCTGTCTCGAGATATGGCCACATAAGTGATATTGGTGCACTTTTTTGAAGCCGGATCCCACTTAAATGTATGTAACCTATGTCCGAATTCACCATCCGACCCGTCGTTGGTTAGGTTATCAAAAAACCTTTCAAACGAGTCCAAAACATTGAAGATCTGGCAACCCTGTCTCGAGATATGTCCACTTAAGTGATATTAATTCACTTTTTTGAAGCCGGATCCCACTTAAATGTATGTAAACGATGTCCGGATCCATCATCTGACCCATCGTTGGTTAGGTAATCGAAAAACCTTTCTAACAAGCTCACAACATTGTTGATCTGGCAACCTTGTCTCGAGTTATGATTACTGAAGTTATATGTGTGTACGTATTTTTCTGGACCTAAAAAAAATAGCTGAAATATGTGTCTAAACCACTCATATTACCGTCATCAGGGGTGACATTGGGTCTGGGGGGTGAGATTGGGTCATACAAATTTCAGCATTTTTGTATGACCCAATTTCACCCCCTAGACCCAATGTCACCCCTGATGACGGTACCCATTGTTGGTAAAATGTGAGGAAGGCATCAACCACGTAGGTGGATTAAGTTAGTTTTTTAATTTGATTTTAAAGCAAAACTATTGCATCTTTCTGGCTTAAAACGAATCAATAGAAAACTGAAATTGCGTCAAAATATCAAAAATAACAATGGGTAATTCTCCGCCAACTCACACAGCAGTTGCCCCAACCCCTCTTCGATTTGCGTGAAACTTTGTCCTAAGGGGTAACTTTTGTCCCTGATCACGAATCCAAGGTCCGTTTTTTGATCTCTCGTGACGGAGGGGCGGTACGACCCCTTTCATTTTTGAACATGCTAAAAAAGACGTGTTTTTCAATAATTTGCAGCCTGAAACGGTGATGAGATAGAAATTTGGGGTCAAAAGTATGTAAAATTGGACGCCCAATTTAATGGCGTACTCAAAATTCCGAAATAACGTTTTTTTGCCTTTCTTACTAAAGAAAGGTATAGGGTTTGCTTTTGGCTCCGACTCCAAATCAAGCTTCGTTCCCAAATCGTTTCTCGAGAAATATTCATTCGAAAAATCTGCAAAAAATCATGGACGATCGATTTTTGACGCCCGATCGTTTGACAATGACAGAATTGGTCTATCTCCAATATCTGAATTTTGGCGCTCAATTTACTGTAGAGCACGCGTGACGTCCGTGTGTGGTAAAAAAGTGCTCAATGTTGTGGTAGGGGGTTTCTCAGAGCCCACATTATGGATTTAAGCTCTCTTGGGCGCATTTGAAAGGGGATGTGCTGAACCTGAACCAGTTCCATACCAAATTTGAATTTATCCATTTTTTAAGGGGACTCGGAGTGTGTTTTCACCTGATCAGGCGGTTTTCAAATGAAAATTCGGTCGAAAATTGAAGTATTGAAATCGTTTATTTATCCAAAAAATTGCATTTTTCAAGCCCTACATCCACCCAAATTTTCATCCATGTCGGTAATGTGGTTCATGATTTACAGCTTGTGGACTAATTCACTGTGAGGGGAAAAAAACCCCTAAAAAGGTAAAAGCCAATTTTCACCAAATGCCAAAACTATTCCTTTGGCTTTTTATCTAATTTTTTTTCTCCATATCATAATCTAGACCATAATCGAGGATCTGAAACAAATTTGACCCCATTCGGATTTACCGTTCAGATTTTAGAAAATTTCCATTTTTGCCTTTCTTACAAAAGAAAGGTGTAGGGTTTGCTTTTGGCTCCGACTCCAAATCAAGCTTCGTTCTCAAATCATTTCTCGAGAAATATTCATTCGAAAAATCTGCAAAAAATCATGGACGATCGGTTTTCGTCGCCTTGTCAAGTTGAGCTTCACATGCAGACGCGAGTAATGCTGCGCGTGATGCTGGCGCGTATTGAGTTTTTATACTAGATTACCCTCTTTTAGTACAAGTTGCTCTATCGATTGCTTGTTCATCACACATCGCCTATCATGATTATCTATGCTAAGCTTCAGTGAACGCAAACACGACGCAAGCAGCTATCCGTTCTGAAGCCCCATAGAGTTATTTAACCCCGATCTCATGCACACTAGCTTACCATTTGTTTTTGCTGGCGATCACAAATTTCAACCTAAAAATCCATCGTGTACGTACACGCAATACATGCGCACGTAGAACGGAACGGATGGCTCTATGCTCATTCAGTTGCTCTTTTTTGTCTTGCTCATTCTCTGATCGAATTCTGAGCGAACGAATTTCTGGTGAGCGTCCAAGCTTCCCATGCGCCAGTGACAAGGCACATCGCAGGTTTGGTTTTCTAGCTTCAGTACGAGCCTATGAGCCAAGGTGGGTCACTCGGTTTGCGTTTGTCGTAGTGAAGTCTCACCGAGCGCTCAGTCGCAGTATGCTTCATAAACCCAAAAACGCCTAAATGCATTTATTTTTTGGTTTGCTTAAAAAGCTCACAATTTTGCCTAACGCCTAAATGTCAGTTTAGTGAATTCCAGTAGGCATTTCAAAGCTTTCAAGAACATTTAAACGGCTTTACCGTTACATCGTTTACAACACGGCAATTTCTCGGGTGTAGAAACACTTTCTGCCAGTCATTTTGTAACCACTTTAACGCTCTGGAGCACGACTGAATTATTTTATTTTTCTCGTTAATTCTTGATATTTTGAAAAATGAAAAAACACTCAGAGAATACGAACAATTTAGCGATAGGCAGAAAACATTACGAACATCGCAAATTGTGAGCTAATTCTTTGATTTTAAAAATCGAAAATGCTTGTAAGCGAGCACAGCTAACACCCGGCCATGGCAAATGGGGCAAAAACCAGAGATTTTCAGTTATATGAAAAAATCATGTTGAGTTTTGAATTGATTAATGAATGGACCATTCTTTATATTGCTATTTCTCACCCCAGGTGGGATTAAATCGGGTTTTCATCAAAAAATACTAAAAAAGTTTTAATAACTCTGCCATTTTCCATTACTCGACTGTTAAAAAAAATTGGAACATGTCATTTTATGGAAAATTTAATGTACTTTTCGAATCTTCATTGACCCAGAAAAGTCATTTTTTCATTTAGAACAAAATTTTCATTTTACAATTTCGTGTTTTTTCTAACTTTGCAAGGTTACTTTTTAAAGTGTAACAATGTTCTACAATGTTGTAGAGCAGATAGTTACAAAAATTTTGATATTAACACATGAGGGGTTTGCTTATAAACATCACGAGTTATCGCGATTTTACGAAAAAAAAGTTTTGAAAAAGTTGGTCGTCGTTGATCAGGGCCTTTCATGATCACCCGTGACAGACACGGACAACGAAACAGAGAGAAACGCTAAAAATGACTTTTTCAAAACTTTTTCTCGTAAAATCGCGATAACTCGTGATGTTTATAAGCAAACCCCTTATGTTTATATATCAAAATTTTTGTAATTGCCTGCTCTACAACATTGTACAACATTGTTACAGTCTAAAAAAAAAACCTGCAAAGTTAGAAAAAACACGAAATTTTAAAATGAAAAAAAATTGTTCTAAATGAAAAAATGACCCTACTGGATCAATGTAGATTCGAAAAGCACATCAAATTTCCCTTAAAATGGTAGGTTCCAAATTTTTTTACAGTCAAGTAACGAAAAATGGCAGAGTTTTTTTTAACTTTTTTAGTGTTTTTTCGATGTAAAATTTTTAGGATTCTGAGTACGCCATCAAATCGGGCGTACAATTTTACATAAAAGTCTCTTTGACACCACATTTTTATCTTATCACCATTTTAGGCTGCAAATTCGCTTCGCTTCGCTTCGCTTCGCTTCGCTAGGAGACGGTGATTTTAGCGGATTGCAGACTGGATTTTCGCCATGTGATGTGAAGATTTTCTAAGCCCAAATTGCCTAGGAATCGATAATTGGGAATAGAACCAATTCCACCTGAACCAGATTCTCACCACCATGGCAGCCGTCCATTGCCGGCCGCTCCCATCTCCACCGCGCACCAGGGACAAGGATAGGGGATTTGGAAGACGGGAAGTGTTGATGCTCCACTTTTTTCAGAGTATTAAGGGAAAATCTCCACGGTATCCTCAAGTAAGTTTCGCTTGGAGTTGGACGGTTTTTGGGAAGGTGAATGGTCTGAGGAGCCACCCTAGGCGAGTGGTAACGACCGTTGGCATTGTTGTTCGAATTCTTCGTGTGTTCTCATTTCTAATGGGAAAGCTTTCAATTCTTCTCATCTCTTATTGGATGAATTCTATCAGTCGCCCAGGCTATTTATAGCGAGGTATTTTTTTATTCAATTTCAACTGCGCTTGCAATCTTGCAATCTTGCATGCAATCTTGTTTGAGTTCTGATGTTCAACTTGCATTCAATTTTGATTCTTTTGTCCGATTCTTGGATTCAACTATACCAGTCTAATTCCTCCTCAAGCTACTAATGCTCCACGGTTAAGTGGAAAGCATTTTTGCTTGCCAATCCTAAGGACAGGGGATCGAACCCCGCCGTGAGCTTTTTCATGATTTTCCATTAATTCCAAATTTAATGAGTCCAGAACTTTCTCGTTGGGAGCAGATGGGTATCGAAACCCAGAACCATTTGCTTATAAAGCGAACATCGTAACCATTCAGCCACGACCGCTCCTTTATCACCATTTTAGGCTGCAAATTATTGAAAAACACCTCTTTTTTCGCATGTTCAAAAATGGAAGGGGTCTTACCATCCCTCCGTCACGAGATATCAAAAAACGGACCTCGGATTCCTAATTAGGGACAAAAGCCCCTTAGGACAAAGTTTCACGAAAATCGAAGAGGGGTCGGGGCAACTTTTCCCGATTTTGTGTGAGTTGGTAGAGAATTACCCCAATAACAAAAACAGCCCTTTAATGTGGGAAGCAAGAATAAAACACAGAATGTATAAACTGTTGTTTGGCAAGAGCAATTATTTCTAAATTACGGTCGATTTAGGTCTTTATCGCAGTGGTTGCTGTTCTCTTCATTTTCGTTATATTTTCCCACGCGGCTTGAATTAAACAACAAGTTCAGTGTTGTTAAAATTACGATTTTAACATTGCAAATAGTATGGAAGGATTTTTAAATCTTTTCTAGGTTATGATAAAAAACAATTGTTGTTACAAAATATATATATCGCAAACAGAATCTCACATTTCTGTCCAAACTTGCGTTTAACTACACTAGAAAAAACTCGATTTAATATCACCAGAGGTGAAATAGAGCCTTTCTTACAAAATGATGAAACTCCGAGAAATATATTGGTGTAATTAATTTTTCAGTAACATAACGATACCACTCAGTGAGAATTTTACCTAAAGCTTCGAATCTTTTTAGGCTAAACCTCAAATGCAATGTTTTTTTTTTAATTTCAGAGGTACATTATTTGTCTTAACTTAAAAAAGGTGCAGGTGGTTATGTTACACATGACCAGTATGACAAAGAACTTTGCTAGATGATTGTTAAAATTTTCGATTAGAACGTCCGATCCAAATTTCCCCATGATTTCCTTATAATTACACAAGACAACTCTTTTGTGGTCTATGTCGTGGCTCTGAAACAGGCTGTTTGATTTGTAAAATTTTAAGACATAATATCAACGTCCTATCGAACTAAGGGGATGAAAATTGCAAGTGGAGCTGAACTGCCCTATTCAGGGCTCTAATTGATTACGAAATAGTTATTCTAAATTTCCAGAAACAGATTTCAGAAGTTTAACAGTCATTTTACCCCAAATCTTATGGTTCGGCAAATGTCCCTCCATCGGAACATCCCCGGGGCCTCCGGCCACTTCGGAGTGTGGCCACTACCGCCGAAATTTCAAATTTCATGTCCAGTATCAAAATCTATAAAGTTTAATACCCATATTGCCCCAACTCTTATGATTCGGCAAATGTCCCCCCATCGGAACATCCCCGGGGCCTCCGGCCACTCCGGATTGTGGCCACTACTGCTGAAATATCAAATTTCATGTCCAGTATCAAAATCCATAAAGTTTGATACCCATATTGTACCAACTCTTATGGTTCGGCAAATGTCCCTCCATCGGAATATCCCCGGGGCCTCCGGCCACTCCAGGTGGTGGCCACTACTGCCAAAATGTCAAATTTCATGTCCAGTATCAAAAACCCTAAAGTTTGATACCCATATTGCCCCAACTCTAATGGTTCCGCAAATGTCCCCCCATTGGAACATCCGCGGGGCCTTCAGCCACTCCGTATTGTGGCCACTACTACCGAAATGTCAAATTTCATGTTCAGTATCAAAAACCCTAAAGTTTGATACCCATATTGCCCCAACTCTTATGGTTCCGCAAATGTCCCCCCATCGTAACATCCGCGGGGCCCTCCGGATTGTGGCCACTACTGCTGAAATGTCAAATTTCATGTTCAGTATCAAAAACCTTAAAGTTTGATACCCATATTGCCCCAACTCTTATGGTTCGGCAAATGTCCCCGTATCGGAACATACCCGGGGCCTCCGGCCACTTCAGGTGGTGGCCACTACTGCCGAAATGTCAAATTTCATGTGCAGTATCAAAAACCCTACAGTTTGATACCCATATTGCCCCAACTCTTATGGTTCGGCAAATGTCCCCCTATCGGAACATCCCCAGGGCCTCCGGCCACTCCAGGTGGTGGCCACTACTGCCAAAATGTCAAATTTCATATCCAGTATCAAAAACCCTAAAGTTTGATACCCATATTGCCCTAACTCTTATGGTTCCGCAAATGTCCCCCCATCGGAACATCCGCGGGGCCCTCCGGATTGTGGCCACTACTTCTGAAATGTCAAATTTCATGTTCAGTATCAAAAACCCTACAGTTTGATACCCATATTGCCCCAACTCTTATGGTTCGGCAAATGTCCCCCTATCGGAATATCCCCGGGGCCTCCGGCCACTCCAGGTGGTGGCCACTACTGCCGAAATGTCAAATTTCATATCCAGTATCAAAAACCCTACAGTTTGATACCCATATTGCCCCAACTATTATGGTTCCGCAAATGTCCCCCCATCGGAACATCCGCGGGGCCTCCGGCCACTCCGGATTGTGGCCACTACTGCCGAAATGTCAAATTTCATGTGCACAGTATCAAAAACCCTACAGTTTGATACCCATATTGCCCCAACTCTTATGGTTCGGCAAATGTCCCCCCATTGGAACATCCGCGGGGCCTCCGGCCACTCCGGATTGTGGCCACTACTGCCGAAATGTCAAATTTCATGTGCAGTATCAAAAACCCTACAGTTTGATACCCATATTGCCCTAACTCTTATGGTTCCGCAAATGTCCCCCCATCGGAACATCCGCGGGGCCCTCCGGATTGTGGCCACTACTTCTGAAATGTCAAATTTCATGTTCAGTATCAAAAACCCTACAGTTTGATACCTATATTGCCCCAACTCTTATGGTTCGGCAAATGTCCCCCTATCGGAAAATCCCCGGGGCCTCCGGCCACTCCAGGTGGTGGCCACTACTGCCGAAATGTCAAATTTCATATCCAGTATCAAAAACCCTACAGTTTGATACCCATATTGCCCCAACTATTATGGTTCCGCAAATGTCCCCCCATCGGAACATCCGCGGGGCCTCCGGCCACTCCGGATTGTGGCCACTACTGCCGAAATGTCAAATTTCATGTGCACAGTATCAAAAACCCTACAGTTTGATACCCATATTGCCCCAACTCTTATGGTTCGGCAAATGTCCCCCCATTGGAACATCCGCGGGGCCTCCGGCCACTCCGGATTGTGGCCACTACTGCCGAAATGTCAAATTTCATGTGCAGTATCAAAAACCCTACAGTTTGATACCCATATTGCCCCAACTCTTATGGTTCCGCAAATGTCCCCCCATCGGAACATCCGCGGGGCCCTCCGGATTGTGGCCACTACTTCTGAAATGTCAAATTTCATGTTCAGTATCAAAAACCCTACAGTTTGATACCTATATTGCCCCAACTCTTATGGTTCGGCAAATGTCCCCCTATCGGAAAATCCCCGGGGCCTCCGGCCACTCCAGGTGGTGGCCACTACTGCCGAAATGTCAAATTTCATATCCAGTATCAAAAACCCTACAGTTTGATACCCATATTGCCCCAACTATTATGGTTCCGCAAATGTCCCCCCATCGGAACATCCGCGGGGCCTCCGGCCACTCCGGATTGTGGCCACTACTGCCGAAATGTCAAATTTCATGTGCAGTATCAAAAACCCTACATTTTGATACCCATATTGCCCCAACTATTATGGTTCCGCAAATGTCCCCCCATTGGAACATCCGCGGGGCCTCCGGCCACTCCAGGTGGTGGCCACTACTGCCGAAATGTCAAATTTCATGTGCAGTATCAAAAACCCTACAGTTTGATACCCATATTGCCCTAACTCTTATGGTTCCGCAAATGTCCCCCCATCGGAACATCCGCGGGGCCTCCGGCCACTCCGGATTGTGGCCACTACTGCCGAAATGTCAAATTTCATGTGCACAGTATCAAAAACCCTACAGTTTGATACCCATATTGCCCCAACTATTATGGTTCCGCAAATGTCCCCCCATCGGAACATCCGCGGGGCCCTCCGGATTGTGGCCACTACTGCCGAAATGTCAAATTTCATGTTCAGTATCAAAAACCCTACAGTTTGATACCCATATTGCCCCAACTCTTATGGTTCGGCAAATGTCCCCCTATCGGAATATCCCCGGGGCCTCCGGCCACTCCAGGTGGTGGCCACTACTGCCGAAATGTCAAATTTCATATCCAGTATCAAAAACCCTACAGTTTGATACCTATATTGCCCCAACTATTATGGTTCCGCAAATGTCCCCCCATCGGAACATCCGCGGGGCCTCCGGCCACTCCGGATTGTGGCCACTACTGCCGAAATGTCAAATTTCATGTGCACAGTATCAAAAACCCTACAGTTTGATACCCATATTGCCCCAACTCTTATGGTTCGGCAAATGTCCCCCCATTGGAACATCCGCGGGGCCTCCGGCCACTCCGGATTGTGGCCACTACTGCCGAAATGTCAAATTTCATGTGCAGTATCAAAAACCCTACAGTTTGATACCCATATTGCCCTAACTCTTATGGTTCCGCAAATGTCCCCCCATCGGAACATCCGCGGGGCCCTCCGGATTGTGGCCACTACTTCTGAAATGTCAAATTTCATGTTCAGTATCAAAAACCCTACAGTTTGATACCTATATTGCCCCAACTCTTATGGTTCGGCAAATGTCCCCCTATCGGAAAATCCCCGGGGCCTCCGGCCACTCCAGGTGGTGGCCACTACTGCCGAAATGTCAAATTTCATATCCAGTATCAAAAACCCTACAGTTTGATACCCATATTGCCCCAACTATTATGGTTCCGCAAATGTCCCCCCATCGGAACATCCGCGGGGCCTCCGGCCACTCCGGATTGTGGCCACTACTGCCGAAATGTCAAATTTCATGTGCACAGTATCAAAAACCCTACAGTTTGATACCCATATTGCCCCAACTCTTATGGTTCGGCAAATGTCCCCCCATTGGAACATCCGCGGGGCCTCCGGCCACTCCGGATTGTGGCCACTACTGCCGAAATGTCAAATTTCATGTGCAGTATCAAAAACCCTACAGTTTGATACCCATATTGCCCCAACTCTTATGGTTCCGCAAATGTCCCCCCATCGGAACATCCGCGGGGCCCTCCGGATTGTGGCCACTACTTCTGAAATGTCAAATTTCATGTTCAGTATCAAAAACCCTACAGTTTGATACCTATATTGCCCCAACTCTTATGGTTCGGCAAATGTCCCCCTATCGGAAAATCCCCGGGGCCTCCGGCCACTCCAGGTGGTGGCCACTACTGCCGAAATGTCAAATTTCATATCCAGTATCAAAAACCCTACAGTTTGATACCCATATTGCCCCAACTCTTATGGTTCCGCAAATGTCCCCCCATCGGAACATCCGCGGGGCCTCCGGCCACTCCGGATTGTGGCCACTACTGCCGAAATGTCAAATTTCATGTGCACAGTATCAAAAACCCTACAGTTTGATACCCATATTGCCCCAACTCTTATGGTTCGGCAAATGTCCCCCCATCGGAACATCCGCGGGGCCTCCGGCCACTCCGGATTGTGGCCACTACTGCCGAAATGTCAAATTTCATGTGCAGTATCAAAAACCCTACAGTTTGATACCCATATTGCCCTAACTCTTATGGTTCCGCAAATGTCCCCCCATCGGAACATCCGCGGGGCCCTCCGGATTGTGGCCACTACTTCTGAAATGTCAAATTTCATGTTCAGTATCAAAAACCCTACAGTTTGATACCTATATTGCCCCAACTCTTATGGTTCGGCAAATGTCCCCCTATCGGAAAATCCCCGGGGCCTCCGGCCACTCCAGGTGGTGGCCACTACTGCCGAAATGTCAAATTTCATATCCAGTATCAAAAACCCTACAGTTTGATACCCATATTGCCCCAACTATTATGGTTCCGCAAATGTCCCCCCATCGGAACATCCGCGGGGCCTCCGGCCACTCCGGATTGTGGCCACTACTGCCGAAATGTCAAATTTCATGTGCACAGTATCAAAAACCCTACAGTTTGATACCCATATTGCCCCAACTCTTATGGTTCGGCAAATGTCCCCCCATTGGAACATCCGCGGGGCCTCCGGCCACTCCGGATTGTGGCCACTACTGCCGAAATGTCAAATTTCATGTGCAGTATCAAAAACCCTACAGTTTGATACCCATATTGCCCCAACTCTTATGGTTCCGCAAATGTCCCCCCATCGGAACATCCGCGGGGCCCTCCGGATTGTGGCCACTACTTCTGAAATGTCAAATTTCATGTTCAGTATCAAAAACCCTACAGTTTGATACCTATATTGCCCCAACTCTTATGGTTCGGCAAATGTCCCCCTATCGGAAAATCCCCGGGGCCTCCGGCCACTCCAGGTGGTGGCCACTACTGCCGAAATGTCAAATTTCATATCCAGTATCAAAAACCCTACAGTTTGATACCCATATTGCCCCAACTATTATGGTTCCGCAAATGTCCCCCCATCGGAACATCCGCGGGGCCTCCGGCCACTCCGGATTGTGGCCACTACTGCCGAAATGTCAAATTTCATGTGCAGTATCAAAAACCCTACATTTTGATACCCATATTGCCCCAACTATTATGGTTCCGCAAATGTCCCCCCATCGGAACATCCGCGGGGCCTCCGGCCACTCCGGATTGTGGCCACTACTGCCGAAATGTCAAATTTCATGTGCACAGTATCAAAAACCCTACAGTTTGATACCCATATTGCCCCAACTCTTATGGTTCGGCAAATGTCCCCCCATTGGAACATCCGCGGGGCCTCCGGCCACTCCGGATTGTGGCCACTACTGCCGAAATGTCAAATTTCATGTGCAGTATCAAAAACCCTACAGTTTGATACCCATATTGCCCTAACTCTTATGGTTCCGCAAATGTCCCCCCATCGGAACATCCGCGGGGCCCTCCGGATTGTGGCCACTACTTCTGAAATGTCAAATTTCATGTTCAGTATCAAAAACCCTACAGTTTGATACCTATATTGCCCCAACTCTTATGGTTCGGCAAATGTCCCCCTATCGGAAAATCCCCGGGGCCTCCGGCCACTCCAGGTGGTGGCCACTACTGCCGAAATGTCAAATTTCATATCCAGTATCAAAAACCCTACAGTTTGATACCCATATTGCCCCAACTATTATGGTTCCGCAAATGTCCCCCTATCGGAATATCCCCGGGGCCTCCGGCCACTCCAGGTGGTGGCCACTACTGCCGAAATGTCAAATTTCATATCCAGTATCAAAAACCCTACAGTTTGATACCCATATTGCCCCAACTATTATGGTTCCGCAAATGTCCCCCCATCGGAACATCCGCGGGGCCTCCGGCCACTCCGGATTGTGGCCACTACTGCCGAAATGTCAAATTTCATGTGCACAGTATCAAAAACCCTACAGTTTGATACCCATATTGCCCCAACTCTTATGGTTCGGCAAATGTCCCCCCATCGGAACATCCGCGGGGCCTCCGGCCACTCCGGATTGTGGCCACTACTGCCGAAATGTCAAATTTCATGTGCAGTATCAAAAACCCTACAGTTTGATACCCATATTGCCCCAACTCTTATGGTTCGGCAAATGTCCCCCCATCGGAACATCCGCGGGGCCTCCGGCCACTCCGGATTGTGGCCACTACTGCCGAAATGTCAAATTTCATGTGCAGTATCAAAAACCCTACAGTTTGATACCCATATTGCCCTAACTCTTATGGTTCCGCAAATGTCCCCCCATCGGAACATCCGCGGGGCCCTCCGGATTGTGGCCACTACTTCTGAAATGTCAAATTTCATGTTCAGTATCAAAAACCCTACAGTTTGATACCTATATTGCCCCAACTCTTATGGTTCGGCAAATGTCCCCCTATCGGAAAATCCCCGGGGCCTCCGGCCACTCCAGGTGGTGGCCACTACTGCCGAAATGTCAAATTTCATATCCAGTATCAAAAACCCTACAGTTTGATACCCATATTGCCCCAACTATTATGGTTCCGCAAATGTCCCCCTATCGGAATATCCCCGGGGCCTTCGGCCACTCCAGGTGGTGGCCACTACTGCCGAAATGTCAAATTTCATATCCAGTATCAAAAACCCTACAGTTTGATACCCATATTGCCCCAACTATTATGGTTCCGCAAATGTCCCCCCATCGGAACATCCGCGGGGCCTCCGGCCACTCCGGATTGTGGCCACTACTGCCGAAATGTCAAATTTCATGTGCACAGTATCAAAAACCCTACAGTTTGATACCCATATTGCCCCAACTCTTATGGTTCGGCAAATGTCCCCCTATCGGAAAATCCCCGGGGCCTCCGGCCACTCCAGGTGGTGGCCACTACTGCCGAAATGTCAAATTTCATATCCAGTATCAAAAACCCTACAGTTTGATACCCATATTGCCCCAACTCTTATGGTTCGGCAAATGTCCCCCTATCGGAAAATCCCCGGGGCCTCCGGCCACTCCAGGTGGTGGCCACTACTGCCGAAATGTCAAATTTCATATCCAGTATCAAAAACCCTACAGTTTGATACCCATATTGCCCCAACTATTATGGTTCCGCAAATGTCCCCCCATCGGAACATCCGCGGGGCCTCCGGCCACTCCGGATTGTGGCCACTACTGCCGAAATGTCAAATTTCATGTGCACAGTATCAAAAACCCTACAGTTTGATACCCATATTGCCCCAACTCTTATGGTTCGGCAAATGTCCCCCCATTGGAACATCCGCGGGGCCTCCGGCCACTCCGGATTGTGGCCACTACTGCCGAAATGTCAAATTTCATGTGCAGTATCAAAAACCCTACAGTTTGATACCCATATTGCCCTAACTCTTATGGTTCCGCAAATGTCCCCCCATCGGAACATCCGCGGGGCCCTCCGGATTGTGGCCACTACTTCTGAAATGTCAAATTTCATGTTCAGTATCAAAAACCCTACAGTTTGATACCTATATTGCCCCAACTCTTATGGTTCGGCAAATGTCCCCCTATCGGAAAATCCCCGGGGCCTCCGGCCACTCCAGGTGGTGGCCACTACTGCCGAAATGTCAAATTTCATATCCAGTATCAAAAACCCTACAGTTTGATACCCATATTGCCCCAACTATTATGGTTCCGCAAATGTCCCCCCATCGGAACATCCGCGGGGCCTCCGGCCACTCCGGATTGTGGCCACTACTGCCGAAATGTCAAATTTCATGTGCAGTATCAAAAACCCTACATTTTGATACCCATATTGCCCCAACTATTATGGTTCCGCAAATGTCCCCCCATCGGAACATCCGCGGGGCCTCCGGCCACTCCGGATTGTGGCCACTACTGCCGAAATGTCAAATTTCATGTGCACAGTATCAAAAACCCTACAGTTTGATACCCATATTGCCCCAACTCTTATGGTTCGGCAAATGTCCCCCCATTGGAACATCCGCGGGGCCTCCGGCCACTCCGGATTGTGGCCACTACTGCCGAAATGTCAAATTTCATGTGCAGTATCAAAAACCCTACAGTTTGATACCCATATTGCCCTAACTCTTATGGTTCCGCAAATGTCCCCCCATCGGAACATCCGCGGGGCCCTCCGGATTGTGGCCACTACTTCTGAAATGTCAAATTTCATGTTCAGTATCAAAAACCCTACAGTTTGATACCTATATTGCCCCAACTCTTATGGTTCGGCAAATGTCCCCCTATCGGAAAATCCCCGGGGCCTCCGGCCACTCCAGGTGGTGGCCACTACTGCCGAAATGTCAAATTTCATATCCAGTATCAAAAACCCTACAGTTTGATACCCATATTGCCCCAACTATTATGGTTCCGCAAATGTCCCCCCATCGGAACATCCGCGGGGCCTCCGGCCACTCCGGATTGTGGCCACTACTGCCGAAATGTCAAATTTCATGTGCAGTATCAAAAACCCTACAGTTTGATACCCATATTGCCCCAACTATTATGGTTCCGCAAATGTCCTCCCATCGGAACATCCGCGGGGCCTCCGGCCACTCCGGATTGTGGCCACTACTGCCGAAATGTCAAATTTCATGTGCAGTATCAAAAACCCTACAGTTTGATACCCATATTGCCCCAACTATTATGGTTCCGCAAATGTCCCCCCATCGGAACATCCGCGGGGCCTCCGGCCACTCCGGATTGTGGCCACTACTGCCAAAATGTCAAATTTCATGTGCAGTATCAAAAACCCTACAGTTTGATACCCATATTGCCCCAACTCTTATGGTTCGGCAAATGTCCCCCCATTGGAACATCCGCGGGGCCTCCGGCCACTCCGGATTGTGGCCACTACTGCCAAAATGACAAATTTCATGTGCAGTATCAAAAACCCTACAGTTTGATACCCATATTGCCCCAACTCTTATGGTTCGGCAAATGTCCCCCCAACGGAACATCCGCGGGGCCTCCGGCCACTCCGGATTGTGGCCACTACTGCCAAAATGACAAATTTCATGTCCAGTATCAAAAACCCTAAAGTTTGATACCCATATTGCCCCAACTCTTATGGTTCCGCAAATGTCCCCCCATCGGAACATCCACGGGGCCCTCCGGATTGTGGCCACTACTGCTGAAATGTCAAATTTCATGTTCAGTATCAAAAACCTTAAAGTTTGATACCCATATTGCCCCAACTCTTATGGTTCGGCAAATGTCCCCCTATCGGAACATCCGCGGGGCCTCCGGCCACTACAGGTGGTGGCCACTACTGCCAAAATGTCAAATCTCATGTCCAGTATTAAAAACCCTAAAGTTTGATACCCATATTGCCCCAACTCTCATGGTTCCGCAAATGTCCCCCCATCGGAACATCCGCGGGGCCCTCCGGATTGTGGCCACTACAGCTGAAATGTCAAATTTCATGTTCAGTATCAAAAACCTTAAAGTTTGATACCCATATTGCCCCAACTCTTATGGTTCGGGAAAAGTCCCCCTATCGGAACACCCGCCGGGGACTCCGGCCACTCCAAGTGGTGGCCAATTCCAATTCCCGCTCATGCCGGCTGGCATGTCTTGGCGTGTCCATGCCTCCAGGCTATCTGCTCCCGGGCCTCCAGGCCGTCTGCAAACGGGCCACCAGGCCATCTGCTCCTGGTGTGTTCTCGTCGACGGCCAGCAACAGACTGAATTTTCGGGACCGACCGAGCCGAGTTTTGTTAATTTAGATCGGGGACGTATGCCCCGCCTTTTTGCACCCATTTTCCTACATCTCCTTATTCGCTTTTTGCCGCGTCGACGATCCGAAAATTATGAGGTAGAGTGGGGGTGATTTTAGATACATCAATCTCACGTCTCTATATTGACTGATTGGGAAACGTTTGTTCAACCAACCAGCGTGCACCAAAAAGAGGGGAAATTTGCCGAGAGGGGAATTCGTCACGTAACGTTTTAGCTTCGCGAAAATTTTGGATTGACAACCCGTATAGAAACCTTAGGACAAAGTTCTTTGTCAAAAATATGTATCGCTATTGCAATTTGTCGATCTATTATGAGAAGCCAGAAAGAACACTTTCACGCGCAGCGTAAAACGCGCATGCGTTGAAGCGCTGGCGTTGAAGCGCTGGCGTTGAAGCGCTGGCGTTGAAGCGCTGGCGTTGAAGCGCTGGCGTTGAAGCGCTGGCGTTGAAGCGCTGGCGTTGAAGCGCTGGCGTTGAAGCGCTGGCGTTGAAGCGCTGGCGTTGAAGCGCTGGCGTTGAAGCGCTGGCGTTGAAGCTTCGACTTGACGACTTTTCGAGCGTGGACGAGCCGGGACTTCGAATTTGATGTTCAGTATATGATTTTGCATAAATCCAAAAATTTAATAGGAAAAAATAGGGTAAAAATAAGACGAAAAAAACTAAAATGGCTATTCTGGAAATACATTTTGGAAAGGTTCAAATTTTGGGCCCAATCAGTTTATGGCGCATGTTTTCGAATGGCTTTTTGTTTGAAACTGAATTCGTTTAATTTGATACACAGCAAAAAATCCGATGGTAAAATCGCATGCAAAAGCATGCACATCACCTTTGTGAGAAAAAGCATGTAATATTGTATGGGAAAACGTGTACACAAAAAGCATGTATCGAAGAAAAAAAATCAGGTATGCTCACCCCAAAAATAACATCAATCCGGCGAAAGTCATATTCAGATTACCAAGTCCACGCCCCAGCCCACTCGGCTATCTCGCCGCTATGAAAATAGTCGGATCAATGCCAATGTAAAAATAGGTTTTCCGTACGTCGTATACTGTGTTAACTGCATACGATGTATGGGGAACCTACAGCTACATCGGTGCAGATCCATAAATTTTCATAGCGGCGAGATAGCCGAGTGGGTTGGGGCGCGGACTTGGTAATCTGAATATGACTTTCGCCGGATTGATGTTTATTTTTGGGTTGAGCAGACCTGATTTTTTTTTCTTAGGTACATGCTTTTTGTGTACACGTTTTCTCATACAATATTACATGTTTTTTCTCACAAAGGTGATGTGCATGCTTTTGCATGCGATTTTACACAGAAATTTTTTGCTGTGTAGTGTTATCTGTAAAATAGTCCAAAAATACCTCTAAACATGGCTTTGACCACATTTACTGGTCGAAAATTGTGAATCGAAAAATAAAATGTTCGTCTCCGACCCCACGGCTACACTGCCGTTTTACGGCGATATGATGTATACGCCATTTTGGACATTTTCAATTTTATTTTACAGTCTGATAAAGAATCTTAACACTGGAACGCCCAACGCATGTCCAACTTACACGGACGCCCAAGCCTCCCAAAAAAGGTGGAACGGTAACTTCAACTCGCTGGTTCTCGGGCATTACTCAACCAATCGGGACGATTCTTGTTTCCAGTGATTTGTAAGAATGTCTAGATGATCCTAAAATTTCGCAGAACTTGATTTGAACAAATCTGTAATTTCTGCGACCTAAAACGTCGTTCCACCTTTTTTAAAACGACTGCCTCCGCGGAATTTTTGGCGATTTTTTTTACACGTGAAAAAAAAAGTTGGAACGATGTTTTTGACCGCAAAAATTACAAATTTGATCAAATTAAGTTCTGCAAAGTTCTAAAATTATCTAGACATCCTAACAAATCACTGGAAAGAAGAATCATCTTGATTGGTTGAGTTATGCCCGAGAACTATTGAGTTGAAGTTACCGTTCCAACTTTTTTGGAGCCTTGGGCGTTGGAATGTTAAAAGTTACCTCCTGACGAAAGAATTTTTCAAAAAACTGCTCTGGGGCCCATTTTATTAAGCAATCAAACAATGATGTATACGCCAATTTTACTCATCAATGATGTATGTATACATTGAGAATTGATAAAAGTCAAATTAAATACTATTTGAATGTTGATTTGAGGTTTTGGGACCAAATTAAGTAAAAAAAAAAAAGTAAATCTTTCCCAGTTCCTGAGGGGAACACCCTTAAAGAGTATCGGGGCCGGCATTTACAAAGCGGATTCAGTGGCAGTTTCATTCTCAACTTGATGTTAACATGTTAAGTTTAATGTTAACATTCCCTAAGGTGTCGTGATAAGGTCCAGTTTGTGATGATACACTACCTTCCCTTTACTAAGCAATCGATTCCAGAAGGGAAAAGATCACCAGTTGTGTTGGTCCGAGCCGGGATTTGAACCCCGATCTACCGCTTACTAGGCGGAAGCGTTACCACTGGGCTACGTGGTTCGGTCGACCAAATTAAGACTGGGTAATATTTTATTACATTATTTCGATTTAATTCTTAAGGGGACGTCCATTAGGCGTCATCCATAAAGTACGTCACGTTCTGAGAGAAGAGGGGGGTTTTGAGCAAGCGTGACGTTGCGTGTTAAAAGCATAGGGAAATCGTGACAAAGGAGGGTGGAGTAAATTTTGGCTGATTTTAATGTGACGTACTTAATGGATGTCACCTTATCCACATCCACGAAAATTTTAGCCCCACCCATCTCCCTTGCGGACAATTGTTTTTATGGAGCGTAGACAATCGCTAAGGGAGCGTTCTTTTATTACGTAACGCAAAAAATCTGATTTTTAGACCCCCTCCCCCCTGGTAACAAAATTTCCATACAAATTTAAAAAAAAATGTATGGTGCGTAGCACGGTATCTGACCCCCCTCCCTTCCCCGCAACTGCGTTACGTAATAAAAGAACGCTCCCTTAATACCCTCCCCCCTCTTAAAGTAACCACGTGGACAATGCATTAAGGAATCCGCTCAGCTGTCAAAATAGCTGGCACAAAAAATATAGCCTGCATTGATCGAGCAATGTATACATACATCATTGGGAAGGAAAAGTAGTGATTTTTTATTGCTATTTTTTCGGCCAAATGATGTTTGTGGTTTAAAATCGTAGAGAATAGGAAAAAACAAGAAATTTTGTAGGGGCCACATTTTTATTGTACTTTTTAACAGTTTCTACAGAGCAGACCTTAAATTTTTTTTTTTTTTTTTCATAAAATTATTTTTATTAGGTCCTTTTCGGTACTGGGACCTGGTTAGGACCGAGTCGGCTTTTGTAATTACATTTGACTTAATAATTACAGAGGATCTTGTGTGTAAATGTTAGTGGGAGGGGAGCCGATTACCCGCGGCCTACTCGGGGTTAGTAGGGAAGGGATTGATGTTAAAGACAAGGCGTGGGAAGGGAAGGGGGATTGTGTAGGGGTCTTGGTTGGCTCTGCTGGCCTTTGCGTTTTGTCCTCAGCCGCAACTCGGTGTCCAGCTGCTGGGGCGTTCTTGCTTTGCTTCCGGTGCAATCCAGAAACGACGGCTTTGTGTGAAGGCGAGTTATACTAACTGAAGGAAAACTAACTGAAGGAAAACTAACTGGAAGAAAACTAAATGGATATTTTGGAATCTACGAGGAACTGATAGATCGGATAGAGAACATCAAGGTCTAGTTGAGATAACGCGTCTCGCATCGGGATTTCTGGTGGTCTTCCTCGGGCCCTGAGGGTATCTTTCAACTTAATTCTGTGAGCCTGGTGATCTGGACACGCCCATACGAGATGGTCGATGTCCTGATAACCCTGCCCACAGTCGCATAAGTTTGTATCACTCATGTTGATACGGTAAAGATGAGTCTTGGACGAGTAATGGTTCGACATAAGGCGGGACATCGTTCTGATGAATCCACGCGTCAAGTCCATTCCCTTGAACCAGGCTTTTCTTTGCACCTTAGGTCGTATGGAATACATCCAACGTCCCTTGGTGTCGTCGTCCCATTGTTTTTGCCAATCCAGGAGCGCACGCTGCCTCGGCAAACCGTAGCATTCTTGTAGGCTAATTGGCCTTTCAAAAATGTCTCCACTCTCAGCACCCTTCTTGGCGAGCAAGTCCGCTTTCTCATTACCCGGAATCGAGCAATGAGCGCGGACCCACACCACCGTGATGCTGAAGGACTGAGCCGCCAGGTTGTTTAAAGTCTTGCGTATTTCCGTGAGGAAAAACGCAGACTCCCTGGTCGGCTTCAGAGACCGGATAGCCTCAACAGAGCTAAAGCTATCGGTGAAGATGAAGTAGTGGTCAGGTGGCATGGTCTCGATGATTCGCAGTGCGCAGTAAACCGCGGCTAACTCTGCGACGTAAACCGAACTCGGGTCCTTCAGCTTAAAGAACAGCTGATAAGATTCATGATAAACACCGAAGCCCGTACAGCCGTCGAGCTTGGAGCCATCGGTGAAGAATCTGTTGTTTGGAGGAACATGGTTGTACTTTGATGCGAAGATCGACGGTACAACTCCCCGCAGAAGATGGTTTGGGATACCGCGAGTATCGGCTTTCATGGACGTGTCGAAGCCAATCAGGGTGCTGTTGGTTAACGGAGGCGTGCGCTGTACCGTTGTGCTCGGGCTCCACTCCCACGATGACATAAAGTCATAGTATAGAAGCATGCGCCGAGACTCAACGTGAAGGTTCAGCAACGTTTCAAAGTTGTCAATTACCAGTTTATTCCTGTAATCACACCGGATCAGGAACCGGTAAGACAGTTCGTAGTAACGAGTTCGCAGAGGCAATACTCCCGCCAAGACCTCGAGGGTCATGTTGTGAGTTGAGTGCATGCATCCCAAGACAATGCGAAGACTTCGGTACTGTATCCGCTGGAGAACCAACAAGCGTGATTTCGCAGCTGACTGGAAGCAGAAACTGCCATATTCCAGCACCGAGAGTATCGTTGTCTTGTACAGTCGAAGCAGGTCAGAAGGATGAGCACCCCACCGGTTGCCAGAGACGCTGCGCAGAAAATTAGTCCTTTGCAGGCACTTTTGCTTCAGGTAGTTAATGTGCTTCCCCCATGTTCCCTTTTGATCGAAGATGGTACCCATGTACATGAAGTGGTCCGACTGCTCGATAGTCTTTCCCGAGAGAGAAAGATTGAGCTGCGGCGGTTCATGCTTCCCCGTAAAAACGACCAGTTCCGTCTTCGCCGGAGAGAATTCAATACCCTTTTCAACTGCCCAATGGGCCAAGTTGTTCAGGGTATCTTGCAAGGGTTCTAGCAGATCGACTTCCTTCTTGGCAGCGATTGAAACCACTGCGTCATCTGCGTACTGTATAAGGGTGCAGTCTCCGGTCAAGCAATCATCGATGTCGCTGACGTAGAAGTTATACATGGATGGGCTAAGGCGTGAGCCTTGTGCCAAACCCATGTAACTTATCCGGGTGATTGCCAGATCACCTTGCACAAAGTGCATGTGTTTTTCTGACAACAGGTTGATGAGGAAGTTGCACATCGTCGGATTGAGACCGCTCCGCCGCAGCTTTACTCCCAACACATCGATGGAGACTGAATCGAATGCACCCTTGATGTCTAGAAAGACAGAAGCCATTTGCTGTTTCTTACCACGGGCTATGTCGATCCCTGTGGCCAGCAAGGCTAGACAGTCGCTTGTTCCCTTGCCTCTCCGGAAGCCATACTGCGTGTCAGACAGCAAGTGCTCTCGTTCCATCCATGGTTCGAGGCGGTCGAGGATCATCTTCTCCAGCAACTTGCGTAGACACGACAGCAAGCTGATTGGACGATACGAGTTGTGGTCGGACGCCGGCTTACCGGGCTTTTGAATGGCAACCACCCGGACATGTCGCCATTCGTGTGGAATTACGTTCTGCTCCACGAACGTGTTGAACAGATTCAACAGACGCTGCTTGGCGACGTCCGGAAGATTCTTCAGCAAGCTGAACTTGATCTTGTCCGGACCAGGAGCAGTGTTGTTGCCCGTCAATAGTGCTATGGAGAGCTCTACCATCGAGAAGGGAGGATTAGCATCGCTCCCATCAACAACGTCGAATGATGGTTGTGTCGGCACCGAGTCCGGGCACACCTTCTTGGCGAAATCCAATATCCACTTGTCCGATTTTTCCACACTCTCGTTCGGAACGGAACCTCTACGCATGGCCCTCGCAACGCGCCACAGAGTGCTCATGGACGTATCTGCTGGTAGTCCTTCAACGAACTCCCGCCAGTACATTCGCTTCTTCCGCTTCAGAGTATTACTGTACCTTCGATCGAGAGCTCTATACCTTTGGAAGTTCGCTGGGGATCCACACTTGCAGAAGTCCACATAAGCTACAGACCTGGCCGCCGAGAGATCCGTACACTCCTTGTCCCACCAGGGAAGTGGAGGGCGCGTTCGGATGTATGGTCCCGGGACGGGTTTCGTCTGAGCTTGTAACGCACTGTCATAGATCGTATTAGCCAGAAACGCATATTCTTCAAGCGGTGCCAACCCAGCTCGCAACTCAACTCCAATGGAGACTGCCTCCGCGTACTGTTTCCAGTCGATATTTCGCGTCAGATCGTAAGGCATCTCCACCGTTGTCGATTGCTGTGGGCCATGGCTAACCAGAATAGCGATCGGCAAATGATCACTGCCACGAGGATCTTGAAGCACGTTCCAGTCACAGAGAACTGCCAAACTGTTGGAACAGAGCGACAAGTCGATGGCACTCGCCTTCGTACCGGACGTAGTTGGCGTTGGTGGTGTTGCAATCCGCGTAACTTGCTTGTCCCTGTTTAGGAGGGTCATCTGGAAGTCGTCGCACAGTTCATGAATCAGATATGCTTGAGGGTCTGTCTTGTGACTTCCCCACTCGGTGCTGTGAAGATTAAAGTCACCCAGAACCAGTCGCGGTGCCTGCAACAGCTCAAGCATACTCCACAACTTTTGTCGAGTTAACGACACCTGTGGGGGAACATAGACGGACACAATGCAAATGTCCAGTCCTCTGATCCTGGCCTGTACTGCGACTGCTTCGATTCCTCCTAGCTTCGGGAGCGTGACCTTTCTAAAAGTGTGGCATTTCCTGACCCCAATCAGTACGCCTCCACCTCTATTTGGTCCTGCCCTGCTCTCTGTGATGATGTTGTACCCCCGGAAAGCTGGCGTCTCATCTCCGATAAGAAACGTTTCGCTCAGCGCAAACACATCACAGTCCCGTTCGAATGCGAATTGTTGAAAATCGTTTAACTTGGGGGTTAAACTTCTACAATTCCATTGTAGGAAGGAGATGCCATTTTTCGTTTTTGGTGTATTACCCATCAAAGGAAATGAACGACAAGAGGGGCATCGTGGTAGCAAGCTGTTTCCCGATGTGTCTAGCGAGAAGCTCAAACCGCTTTATGATTAAACGCGTCGGTTCACTCACAAAAGAGCACAGCCATTCCACGATTGTGGAAAAAGGAAGGACTCCTTTGAAGGCATCGGTGATCGGATTCGGTTGAGGAACCGGTTTTAGGGGGATCTTTGGCAGCTTGGGAACGGGCTTCAGCGGCTTGAGAGGAATCGGTGCCGGCTTCGGTGTCGGCTTCGGAGCGGGCTTCGGAGCGGGCTTACCCGACGGACCGAAAGGAAAATCCTCCTCGAAGTTCAACGAGTCACTTTCCTTACCCTTGCCGCCAGCGGCTTTTGTGGACTTGGAAACCTTGTTGCGCTTCGGATTTGGTCCGGAAGAGTCACTTTCCTCGTCTCTCCGGAAGAGGACTTCCTCCTCGTTTTCCTCGTCCCCCGAATCATCTGCCAAGGGGGCGAAACGATTGGATTGGTTCGCCTGACTAAGGATTTCCGCGAAGGACTTCTTGGAGCGTTCCTTCAAGGATCGCTTCATCTTGTCCTCGCGCTCCTTGTACTTTGGGCACTGCCGAGTTTTGTGCGGTTCCCCGCCACAAAGCAGGCATTTTTCAGCCTGCTTTTGGCATTCCACGTCCTTGTGGGGGCCTGCGCACTTTGAGCACTTGCTCTTGTTGCTGCAGTAGGTCTTGGTGTGTCCCAACTGCTGGCAGTTTTCGCAGCTCATCACACGCGGAACGTACAATCGAACTGGAAGCCGAAGCTTGTACAGCTCAATGTAGTCCGGCAGAGCTGACCCTGCAAAAGTCACCCGAAACGAGGCAGAAGGAATGAACTTCTTCTGGCCACCCTCGGTGGTGACGTTGCCCAGTTGCCGGCACTCGAGTACCTCCACAGCTGGAAGTTTAGGGTTCTTGAAGCGTCCCACCGCCCTTGAGAGGTCGACAAGCGACAGACTGTCATCGGTCACCACGCCGTCGATTTCGACTTTGTGGGCCGGAATCCAAACACGGTACTCGACACAGAACCGAATGTCTTTCACGATCTGGTTAGCTTCCTCCGCGGAGTTCACGATCACGCTGAGCTTGCTCTTGTTCAGCTTAGTACATTTTACCAGCCCAGGATAATGGTTATGCAGATCTTTTGTGATCCGAACGAAGTTAAGGGGTTTTTGTTTGGGCCGGAAGAAGACCACCCACTCCGTCTGCGAGCCCCCCACGTACTGGCGAGCGCGAGCTTGAACTGGTCTTTCCTTGTCACCTGGTGGATTTGGATTTGGAGGGATCGGAGGGGTTGGTGCCGGTGGAATAGGATTCGGATTTGGCGGAATCGGAGGGGTTGGGTTCGTTGGAATAGGAGTTGGATTTGTTGGTACCAGAGGACTTGGATTCAGTGGAAGAGCTGGATCCGGTTTTTGTGTTGGAGGGGAAGTGGGATCAGGTTTTGGGTATGGTTTCGGAGACAGTCGAGACTTGCGTTTCTTCGCCTTGCGCCCACCAGTGCCCTTCACAACGACCTTGGTGTCCTTTCCGTTGAGTTCCAACGCGGTTTGGTTAGAAGGCACTCCTGGGAGAGGATCAACTTCACCCTCGTTGTCCGTGTCCCAGTCTTCGGACTCGGACATTTTTTCCACCTGGTCCTCATCCGGATCCATGGTTGGAATGAAAAACGAAACAAAAACTAATACAAAAGCTAATCAAGATTTACGCGAAAAAGAAAAAAAAACCCAAGGAAGAAGAGAAAAAAAATATGACTAACAAAAAAAAAAACTATGAGAAAAAAAAAACTAAAAGCAAACAAAAAACTCGCCTTTCACACTCACCGCCGAACTGGCCGCACTGGCTGCCGCCCGCAGCGGGATGCGCGGGAAGCTCGTTTTCGCGCGCTTGTTGTTGTTGTGCTGCCTGCTGCCAGCCACGTAAACAACGGGGATGTCTCCGACCTGGCCTGGCCGAAAACTGGTCCGCCGACCGCAGTCGACTCTCCGGGGCCGATTCCACCGACCAACGACCGTCTCTCGTCTCAGCTGCCGCCGCAGCCGCTGCTGCTGCTCGGATTCGGGAACTCGTTCCTTCTCCGCCTCTGCACCGCCGCCGTGTCCACGACGACCAGATTGTGGCTCCTCTGACCACCGGAACGGGCTTGTCCGCTCGCACACGCCTCGGAATCGCCGTGAAAAACGCGCCAAACACAACTCGATAGAGCACGAAAAAACACGACTACGCGCTGAGACTTCTGCCGGAGCAATGAGACCTTAAATTAGTCATTTTAAATTGAAAAAATGAACAAAAACAGAAAATCGTGTCTACAGTAAAATCACATCAATGGCGTATACATCATATCGCCGTAAAACGGCAGTACAGATCTGATTTATAAAAATTGTGGGTTTTACGAGCGGTTTTCCAGTGATGGAAGACACAAATTTTTAAGAGCGGATACAGACATCGCTCATGTGTTTCAGAAAAAGAGCTCTCAAAAATCAGACTTTGAGTTCCGGGTTTCGGGCCAAAATTCAATCGAAAGAGCGCATCTAAACCTTCAATTTAGTAATAGGATTTTTTCTTGGGACGAATCCTCGCCGTGCACGATTTTTTTTTAGATTTCTGAAAAAGGCGTTTTTCCAAAAGCAAACCTTAAACCTTTCTTTTGTAAGAAAGGCAAAAACGATCGTAAATTTCGAAGTCTTCACTCTTGTTCAAAGTATGGACAGATCCCCGACGAGCCAGACAATTGGGTCCTAAAATGAAGCTTAGATTGCTGATATTATTGTTTACAGCGATAAAGCTTTTTTTTTCTGAGTACAAAGACCCTTTGTACGACCACAAAGAATTTAAAATGGATTTTTAAATCAATTTTGAAAAATTAACCTCGCGGTCCTTCTTGACAGAAAAGCTCCTACTTGACAGCTCGTTCCAAGGGGACCATAGTTGATCCATCGAAAAAATGTTGTCTTGTCAATATTTTTTTCTGCATTAAAATGAAAAAAAATGATCAGAAATGGTTTTTAATCGTGTTTTTTACCGTTGTACATAAAAATTTACATAGGGCTTTAGTACCCAATTCTCCATCGACCGTAACTCCTAAGAACACAGACAAACAGATACATCATTTAATATTAATAATCATAATCCAAGAGCCATCTTGTTGAATATAACTTATGAAATTTGTGTTGGATTGAATGCATACAGGCTCAACTAGCTTTCAAATGCATGTAAATGAGCTATGGTTAATTTACAAATGCCGTGGTGAGTTTAGAATTTTTCAAATTGGTCGTTGAATAGCATTTTAATCAATATTAAAAGAGCTTATCGTCTGTTTGTCTGAGGGAAAACTCTCCATTGAACTGATATCTAGTCTACTGCTATTACTTGCCGAAAGTCTGTGTCGTTTTCGCGTGCTCAGCCCACATTTCGGGTGGGGGGCCAAAGTTTTATCCAAACTTTGCTGGCGTCGATTAACGTATGATAAAATCTTAATGGGTCCATACACAATTTAGCGCAAATGACTGTTATTGGTTCACGCGCGTTCCCGTCCCCCAGGGGAGCCACACGGCCAGCCTCCAACATCTGATAAGAAATGCTTAAGATGGTGTGTCCCAAAAATAAAGCAAGAAATATCTAGAGCATGGCTCTGCTAAGGGAACTTGCTAGAACCAGAGATATCGGGAGGTTGCTGTTTTTGTTGTTGCGTGGCCACGTCTTTGCTATAATTTACGACGGTCGCGTACCAAATATGGCAACCTAAATCTGCACTTGCCCAAACAAGTTTGGTGTTGAAAGTTTATTTTTTCCCCTGCTATGTTTTGGGAGCTAATTTTGTTTGACGATTAATGGTTGGGTTTGGGTTATCTGCAGAAGAATCGAAGGAGCCAAGACGAAGTTCAATAGCCTTACTTTAGGTTTAGACAAGTAACACTGTGTGCATAAAATCAACTTATTTGTTTAAATGATCTTTAAAATGGATCAAATAAAATATAGAACTATTAATTTTGTCGAACCATAACTAATTTGACGTTCTCTAAAATAATTTAAAACATTTCGTGCTTTAAATTCATCAATGCCAGTAGCTGTGAACTTTACACCTCGCTCCACGTCCATCATACTCAACCGTCAGGATGACTCGAAACATAATCACGATTGCACGTATCAATTATTCACGTCACGTTACTTTTATCACCCGCCGTAACACGTGACATGCAATTCTGGCCCCGCGAGTTCCTGACAGAATGATTGCCACCTCCCTCACTGTCGTGTCATTTCTCATTTTATGTGTATTTCGAGGCTCAAATACAAAAAAAAACTCACACAAAATGGGCAAAAGTGAAAAAGAGTGAAACGTTGCATGAAAAATGCACACACAAATTCGCCGCGGACAAACGATTACAAAATGGTCGAACCTGCTACTCCATGCGGGCCACGATGGACGACGTATTTTTTCCGGCGTTTTCGCGAAAAAATCCTCGCAATTAATTTAATATGAAATTAATAGCAAATTAATGTCAGCGTAAATATTTTATTCATTCGGCGGGCGCGGTCGGCGTGAAAATTTAACTAAAAGCTGTGAATGCACCACTGCATCTCTCTCTCAGTCGGGATGTGCCGGGCTGGATGCGGCAATTGCAATTGAAAATCGGTGCATCAGATGAGATACCAAAAAAGGATGTGGACAATGAGTGAAAAAATACGCACCACTTAAGCCCGGACCGGGTGCAACATTCGAAATTGTGCATTTTTCATCCATTTTTACAGCTTGATTGTTATTTCGCTAGTCTGTATAAGCTGTTACTTATACATCTAAAAATAAGCTACCTTAACATACAGTTAATAATTACTAAATTAAAATTGATATGAAATATTTTATTGGAAATTTAATACAATAAATTATGTTTTTAAAACAAAAAAATGTGATAAAACATGCATAATTAGTAGCTATGCAGCTAGATGCAAAATGATGATTTTTTAGCACAACGCTCGGCAAAACTTCGTTGAAACTCGAGTTTTGTTGCAATTTCTAAAGACAATTTTGAATAGGATTTTTCAGTGAAAATATTGTTTCCCAGCATAAGTTTTCCGTCCCATGTGATGTGTGTCAACTCAAAAACCAAAAAAGTTACAAAAAAGTTCCTTCAATACAAATGCTGAAAAACTTTTCAGCACTCAAATAAATGCTAAAATGACCAGTACTTAATACCACCATACCAGTACCAGTTATTTTTGATGATGAAACGGTACATGTCAAAAGTTCATGACATTGCACAGTGGGGTGTACCCCATTTGGCATAAAGCCATTTGGCATAATGCCGTTTGGCATAACGCCGTTTGGCATAATGCCATTTTACATAAAGGACATTTGGCATAATGGTCATTTGGCATAATGATATTAAATTTTCAAAATTATTTCAATTTTATAGACTGGGATCAATCGGGACTACAGTTTGAATGTGGACAGCAGTTTTTAATACAAACTTCAGCTTTTTCTTTAAGCTCTTCTGGCAGCACTTGCTGCTACTGCAGAAAACCCATTTAAATTTCAAAGTCAAAGCGCCAGGTCCTGTCACAACCAATCAAGCGCATATTTGGGATTCGGGCTTAGTGCATCCAGGGGATCATGCCCTGAAATGTACGCAAAATTCACTCATTTTGTTACATCCTACCAACATATACTCATTCATATTACAGGGTTGGGAAAATTTAAATAATAATAGATTTAGAAACTAGTTTTCTACGATTTTATCAGTAAGTGGCGCTACTTCCATTCAAATATACACAAAAGTGAGATTTTTATTTGAAATGTAAAGCATTCCACTTTGTCATATACGTAGGAACATATTAATTCACCGTCTTCAGCTTTGGATCTAACCCAAAAAAGCTGCGGGCCAATTTTTCTGAACTCTCAACTGCTGACTCAAGGTTTATATTTCCTTTAAAGAAAGGGACACTTTCTAGACTTGTGACAGCTGCTGAAAAAAGGTGAATTTTTCTTCTAAAGTTAATTTTTCTTCATTAAAAAGGGGATGATGCGCTTCAGCTGTGGTCACAACTAAAGCGAGTTTTCCCTTCTTTAAAAAATATTCACCTATATATCAGCAGTCAAACAGTTTTCCCTTCTTTAAAGAAGGGAAAATTCTACTTGTATCAGCAGTCAAGAGAGTTTTCCCTTCTTTAAAGAAGGGAAAATTCAACTCATGTTAGTAGTTCCCAGTCAAATCAATCCGAATTCTGAAACGGAATCTAATTAGAATCGTATACAAATTCCGTTTCAAACGCAACAACCGGTTCGAACACGGAACCGGTTGTTGCGTTTGAAACGGAATTTGTATACGATTCTAATTAGATTCCGTTTCAGAATTCGGATTGAGTTAACTGGGTTATCTCAACTCAAAGAAAGTTTTCACTTCTTTAAAGAAAGGTAAATTCAACTTGTGTCAGCAGTTATCACAAGTCCAGAGAATTTTCCCTTCTTGATTAGAGAGAAAATTCAAACATATAGGGATAATTCAACTCGTCTTAGTAGTAATCACAAGTAAAGATAATTTTCCATTATTTAAAGAAGGGAAAATTCAACTTGTGTCAGTAGTCATCACGAGTCAGTGAGTTTTTTTCTTGGTTTTTTATCCTTCTTGGAAAATTCTCTTTACTTGTGATAACTGCTGACATAAGTTGAATTTACCTTTCTTTAAAGAAGGGAAAACTCTTTGACTGGTGAATACTTTTTAAAAGAAGGGAAAACTCGCTTGAGTTGTGACCACAGCTGAAGCGCATTTTCCCCTGTTTAATGAAGAAAATTCAACTTTAGAAGAAAAATTCAACTTTTTTCAGCACACAGAAAAAAAATGATGGTAATATTCATCAAGAAATGGTGACAGATTTTGTATCAAAAAAAATTATTAATTTTACATCATAAATTGGTGAATATTCATCAGTTTTTCATGACCCGCAGCTTTTTTGGGTTAGATCCCAAGCCCTTCCTTCTTTAAAGAAAGGAAAATACAACATAAAAAAGAAAATTCTACTTGTATGACAAAGTTGAAGAGCCTTACAATTCCAGATTAAATTTTCAAAAGGTCATTACTACATAGGAAACCCATAGCAGTAGGTTGGTTCGGATATTTACTCGAGAATTCAAATGAGAATCTAACTTTTGAGTATATTGATAAAATCGTAGAAAAACTTGTTTTCAAATCTAGCATATTTTTCCCCTATTTTTCCATACAATCTTTAACCTGGAATATCGATGGGAAAATGTCGAACATATTTGGCTCAATGGCTTAAAACAGCCCTGGGAACAATATTCAACAAGTGGAGCAACGTTTTGAACAAAAGTTTCAAGTTCTGGGTACCCATAGCCAGCAGTTTTCAAAACAAGAAAAAACATTTTTTTTAAGGAAACAAAAAATCAGCTTTCGCCGGCAGTTATCACAACCTTATAAGGTCTTCTTAAAGCAATTCCAATATTAACCTTGTTTTGAAATTTTAACATCATTATGCCAAATGACCATTATGCCAAATGGCCATTATGCCAAATGACCGTTATGCCAAACGTCCATTATGCCACACGGCATTATGCCAAACGGCGTTATGCCAAACGGCATTATGCCAAATGGCTTTATGCCAAATGGCTTTATGCCAAATGGGATACACCCGCACAGTGGGAAAAAAGGGCCTAAAAAATTACCGCAACATGATTTCGCGCAAACCATCGATTGCTATACACCAAAAGCTTCGTTTTTGTACCAGGAACAATAATCCGGTGAAAAATCGCACTGCACGGACCGCTGGCCGGAGCACTGGCCACCGGAAGACCCAGATTTTTGGAAAAAGTATCTGGTTTATACAATTGTGAACTCATACGCTTTCTCCTATCATAAATAGTCATGAAAAACAATCATAGAATAATATTAAATACCATAGTACCCATCAAAACCAGTTCCACCGATCTCCGATGGCCACATCCGGAACCGCAGTGGGAAACCGCATAAACTAGTCGTGCGACGTATCAAACTTCTTGATTTTGCATGGAGACATGAGTTATACACTCCTCTTTTAAAAACACGAAGTTAGATATGTCGCAAGAGTGGTTTCAGGAATTTGCCAAATATGATCTTCGGATATGGCCACCGGAGAACCTGGGAACCGGTCAAGGAGGCAAAAATACGTCTTAAAAATACTCTCCATCCAAAATCAAGATGTTTGATACGTCGCACGACCAGTTTATGCTGTTTCCCACTGCGATTCCGGATGTGGCCATCGGAGATCGGTGGAACCGGTTCCGATGGGTCCTATGGTATTTAATATTATTCTATGATTGTTTTTCTTGACTATTTATGATAGGAGAAAGCGTATCAGTTCACAATTGCATGAACCAGATACTTTTTTTCCAAAAATCCGGATCTTCCGGTGGCCTGTACTCCGGCCACCGTTCCGTGCAGTGCGATTTTTCAAAATATTTGAAACTTGCCCAAACATGCTAAATATGATAAGGCTGATGCAAATATTTTGAAAAGATTTTGTCCTTCGGCTCTGGGCACAAAATAAATAAAAGTGTACAAATTTAAATTACAAGCCAGACTTTACCATTCAAATGACAAAGTTTTTGGAAAGTGCAAAAGTTAGTTTGCAATTCTCTCAGATTTCGGTCATTCGTTTTTTTTTTGTATTTTTTAATCCGACTGAAACTTTTTTGGTGCCTTCGGTATGCCCAAAGAAGCAATTTTGCACTATTAGTTTGTCCATATAATTTTTCTTACAAATTTGGCAGCTGTCCAAACAAAAATGATTTAAGAAAATTGAATATAAATCTGAATTTTTGAAGGATTTTTTTTATCGATTTGGTGTCTTCGGCAAAGTTGTAGGTGATAAGGGCTACACTGAAAAATATGATACAGGGTAAACAATTTTTTGGTGATTTTTAATTTAACCTTTTGTCACTTAAACTTGATTTACAAAAAAAAACTCAATTTTTATTTATTTTTTATATGGGGACATCAAATACCAACATTCTATAAATTTCCAGGTTGTGTAAAATGGCTTCTTTGGGCATACCGAAGGCACCAAAAAAGTTTCATTCGGATTAAAAAATACAAAAATAAAAATTAAAAAAAGGCCGATTTCGTAAAGAACTGATCGATTATTAATTTTCAAAAAAAAACTAAGTTTTGATGAAACAATATAAGACTTCTTGGAAAAAAAGATACATTAAAAAAATGCTCGTTTTTTATCTTTTTAAGGTCGTTGCAAATATGTTTCGAAGTTTATGTCACTCGACTCAGACCAGGGGGGGAGAGAGGGACAAAAAATATATATAAACAAATTTAAACTACAAGCCATGGTGAGAAAAGTAATATGAAATGCATTAAAATCTGTGCAGTTGTTTTGCAATCATAATTTGGAAATATCCAAGTATTGACAAAATTTTTGCGATGCTGTACATCGAACATCCACTAAAATTGAGTTTTTAAACGAACTTAAATATGTAGAAATAATTATAATCAGAATTTTGATAAAAATATTTCGTTTGCAAAAATATTATTGAATAAAGTGCATCTGAAAATAGTACATTTTTTCGTAATGTAAAGACGCAACTTTTGGTACCGTCAGTGGGGTGACTATGGGTAAAAAAACGATAACCTTCTCGTATTTTCTTAATAACAAAAACAATTTAAATAACATCGGAAGTCTTTCAACGTAGATTTGTTCTTAGATAGTTTACTAACATTTTCCCAAAATATGGTGGATTTCGATGAACACTACCTTAAATGCCAATAGTTTGAAAAATGACCCAATCTCACCCCTTAGAGAGGGTGACATTGGGTCAAATGAAACTAAAATGATACTCAAATACAACGATATGGTAAAAACAAGTCATCCAACAGTGTTTCTTGTTCGAGGGAATCGTATTGACACGCTACAATGTTTGAAGTGGAGATTTTCAAACATTTGGGTAGTTTTCGAGCAATTCTAACACAAATATTAGAAAAATAATTTTTCGAGAGGTCATTTTTGGCCAAAAACGTACCCCAACTTTAGACAGCTGCCAAAATAACAGAATTCGTTCTAGGAACGAGATTTTTTCAGCGAAGTGATCTTAAGATGTCCCTTACACAACCATTTCAACAGAATTCATTTTCATTGAAAAGAACCTGAGAAATGGAAAAATCCGTAAAAAATCACTTTGACCCAATCTCACCCCCCAGACCCAATGTAACCCCCACTGACGGTACCTTAACATCACTGATTTTTTCATGATGTCGCAGTTTTAGTGAAAAAAGTTGATTTTTACCCGTTTTGGTCATTTTCGAGGTTTTGTGTGCGGCGCATCGAAAAACCCAGTTTTTATGTTCAAAAAATCATATCGCTGAATCGTGTTAATGAATATTCGCAAATTTTGGATATGTTATGTAAAATATTACAAGGAATCAGGCAACAATATTTTCAGGTATGAGCTCTTTGGTCCCGAGACCTTCAAATTAGCAAACGAAATTTTGATGATTTATGATTTTTTTAAAAATATGCTTTTTGCGAAAATAAACGAAAAATGCCATTTTTTGGAACACCCTAATTCGGATAGGAGCATCCTGATCGCCAAACAAAAAAATACGGGTCTAATTATTTGGGTCAAGGAACTCCAACTCCAAATTTTAGCCAAATCGGATCACTTTTGATTTGGAGACTTCCTGTTTGACGTAGAATGGCTGACTTTTTTAAATCGCTAATAACTTTGCAGGATCAAGTTTTACAGCTTTGGTATATTCTACAAAGTTGTAGAGCATTAAATTTTCAATGAGATTCTCACTTTTGGGAATACTCGGATGGAAGTAGCACACCGTAGAGACCAAACCGTAAAAAAGTTGGGTTTTTCTTACATTTTTTCAATTTTTTCCATACAAACTTCACCCTCGAGTATCAATGGGTAAATTATGACCGATTTTGCTCATATTTGGCCCAGAGTCCTAAAATAGCTTAAGAAACCATAATCAGCTTGTGGAGCGAGATTTTGAGAAAAAGTCTGGGACATATACGAAATTTGCTGTTTTTTTTCGAGAAAAAAAAAACTTTAGAAGAACTTGATCAAGTTTGAGGAATGAAAACTTTGAAAAAATGGTCAGAAATAGCCAATTTATCAATTTATAAAAAATCTAGCAATTTTGATAACTCGAGATAAGGGTACTAGTTAAATATTGTTCCTTGAGGTTTTTCAGACCCCTGGGTCAGTCAAAATAACCAGTTGATACTCAAGGGAGAAAAACCTCTTTTTCTCACAATTTTGTCTGCAGGCGGCTCTATTTCCCAGCAAATTTTCGCAAAAGGAAGATTTCTAATGAAGATTTAATATTTTACAACTTTGTCGTAGAGTCCGAAGCTATACAACTTTTTTAAACTTTTTAAATACTTGAATTTATTTCGATCCCTTGTTTAACACGTCGATTTTGTGTAAAAAAAAAACATTGAATAAATTTTCTCTACAGTCAAGGTTATAATAGCCTTAATTACCCAAGCAACACACTTTGTCAGATAAACGTATTTCCTAACTGGTTGTATAACCGAACGGCCTCGTTACCACAACTTGTTCTACAACTCCTGTGCATTGGAAAAAGCGCACTTTTTTCTGTTGTATAACTTGCCAGAATAAGATGCAAGTTATCAGAGTAAGTTGTACAAATGTATCTGACAACACTGTGCTAGCTAACAAGAGATTCAACGAAAAAAAGGGGGCGTGGTTAACGGCTGTGCTGTCAAATCAAAGCGCACACTGAAAAGGAAAGATAGATTGAAAACAGTTGTCTAACCGTTACCCAACTTACATGTAAACAAACAGTTCTTATCAGAATTTCAATCAACGACGAAGCCAATATGAATAGTATCTCTGACTATTTTGGTACGCTTGTTTCTGCCCGATTTATTTAGAAAAAAATTGAAATTGCATGAAAAAAAAAATAATATTTTCGCGCTCTCTAACTGTGATTCTTGTGAAACCCTCTTCATGGCGAACTTTTAGATTTTCATTTTTTTGATGAACTTCGTCTTTTCCAAGATTCGACCCGATGACTTCGACGGCTTGTTGTTATCTCCACGGCAGGTCCAGGCGCGCTTCCACATCTCTCCACGAGGATTCATAGTAAACAAGCTGGCCTAAACGTCAATAAGAAGGCTGCGGTCAGCTTTGTTATACTGCAGTGAGCTATACAACTTAACTCCAGAAAGGCTGTCATTGGAAATAAAGTTATATAAGTTTGTTTCAAGTCAGTTTTTATAACTCCATTATGTAACTTTGTTATAACAAACCGTTTCAACTCTCATTTCGATTACCGTACCACGGAGTAACATTGAAAATTGGTGTGATTTTAATTTGTTGTTTTCTCTATCATGAATTCCGTAAGCTGATATTTTTTGTAGCTTTTACCGGCGATAATTTTATAAATAATCGGTCAACAATTAAAATTATTGCAATCTTCAATAAATAAACATTATTGAAACTCTAAATACCTCACGTACAAATTTACACCACCTAACAACACGCAATGTCAAGTTGAATATGTTTGTTGAATATCAGTTATATAACCTATTCTCCGATAACATTTGTGTAACAAAGCGAGAAAACCTAAGGTTATTTATAGAATGGTTGGCCACGCCCATTTTTCAGAAGATGCCGTCACATGACAATGTTAGATAAGTAGTGAAACAAACAGTGCAATATTATTCTTATTCAACAAACTGTTTTCGACGAAAACAATGCAGATGAGGGAACAGCATCATGGCATATCAGGATTTTGACGTTTAATTACAGCTCATAAAAAGCGTTTTCGACTGAAATCAAGTGATAAATACCTCAAACGGAAGTGAGCAAGCAAGTTTCTATCGAAGGTGTTCCAAAATAAGTTGTTTAAACAGTGTAAATCAGCAAATTGGATGGAACCCTCCAAATAGGTGAGAATTTTTCCTATGTTGTGTTTTGTTGGAAAAGAGTGAAGTTGACTGTGTTTTAACACTTTTGTGGCACAAAACACGATAGTTACATAAGTCAGTTATACAAGCAGTGAAACAAACTGTTATTTAAGTTATGTTCAGATTTTTTCTCGTATGTTTATCAAAAACAATTGTCTAACTATTATTCAACAGTCGACAAGTTATGAGTGCTACTTGGGTAATTAATATTAATTTACGCATGCCATAAAAAGCTCTTCAGCAATCGCTACTTGAGAAACGGAAACAGAATCAAAAAAAGTATAAATTTTCTGACAATTTCAGGGCACAAAATATGATCGCCATAAACCCCCCCTTAAGCAGGGGGTAATTAATTAATTCCGAACGCCATTCCGCGATTGTCGAAATAATTGCGCACGCAACTCCGGAAGCCATTTCTTTGCGACTTGTTTCTCTCCTTGGCGATATTGCCGAATCGAAAGAAGATGAAAAAAAATGTAAACTGCCGCTTTTATCGCTTCGGATGTGCTAACTGGCCACCGCGCCGCCACGACGCAGCTGGAGTGAAAGAACTGCATCGCCTGCGGGGTGTGTTCTGTTTCCTCGGACCGCCAGGTTATGGCGTCGAATCGCGATGCTCAGATAATTCGCCGCACTGCACTGGCTGATGGCATGTAATGAGAGGATAATTGAATTTCCACAACCCGTTTTGGAACCCTGCAAGTTATGGTCGGGAATATATACGAGGTAATTTGAGGATAGTTAAGTGTTGTAAATTGAATCTTTATAAGGATAAAAAGAGGATTAGCTTGGAACAGCTAAAAAACTTGCTTAAAATTATTGTAAATTGTTCAACAAAAATTACGAATTACAGATAATAAAATGTAACTTCACCTTACGGTACACCAAATTCTTATGCAGCTGAGCAGCTACTAAGTTTGGCGGTTCCTTTGTGTTCCTTCGGAAGGATGAAGCCCAAAGTGCCGAAAGTGCATCTGAAGATGCTGCTGCTGAGGAAAGGCCAAAAGAAAAGCTCGCGGCAGCACCGTCTCGTCATCGTTGGCTAAGGTTCAACGAGAAAATTGTAATTAAATTTTACATTCCTTTCTTTTTATTTCGACACTCTGTACAGCCTGGCCCTGGTTGGTTGCGGTGTGGTGGCCCATCATTCTGTATTCAAAATGCAGAAGCAACAGTGCGGCGCGGAATTAATGAAAATTTTCGCTGCAAGCGAGTTTGGCGCGCAAGAAAAGGGCAGATTTTCGTGCGCAAAACATCTGCATCTTGCACGCCTTTATGGTGCTAATCACGTCCTAAGGTAATGCGGGCACAGAAGGTACAATTGATGTGCCAATTAGGGTGCAAACGTGGAAAAGTTACCTAAAGACGTTGGATTGAGACTTCAGCTGCTGATGCATACAATTGAAAGTTTTTGGATAAAATTGGGGGTAGCATTCATTATTCATGCTAAAATTATCACAAATTATTTAAAACAAATATACTTCCCATCATTGCAAAAGCAAATTTGTCTAATCCATAAGGTTACATGTTAGGACTTCGCAAAAGATGTGGTTTTATTAAGTTTTTTCTAGAATAATGAGTTAACCTATTTCAGTTTCTCTGCTTTAGAATCGCACCATTATGCATTGTTTATGTGTATTTTTTTAGAATTAGATGTTAGAGTGAGAGATATTTTTATCTTCTTCTACATAGGGGAACTATACCCTTTCTCAGCCTATTTCTATTATCGGCCTATCAGCACTTTGATCATAAATTGCAGCTTTCCTTAAGTGTTTTTGACTGTTCCAAAGTAATAAATAGCTCAAATAAAAGTGAGCAAGCAACTCTCCATTGTTGATACATCTGAAAATGTTGATTTAATAGCGGAAAACGGAAAAAGTGATGAGAATTGGTCGAACGGCTTAGAGTGATTAGAATGGGTATATTTCCCCTATATAAAAAATTTCGACGGTTTTGTTCGAACGTTAATCAGTTCAATACGGAGCGTCGGATCGAGGTGCTTTTTGTTGCGTTGGGTTCGTATAAGCCCAAGGAAGGTTCTTACGCCAAAAAGTTACAACTTTGGCCACTCTGGAACCGATTCCGGAAAATCTGCAGATTGTATGGGAAAAGTTAAATAAAATCAAATTTTGATCACAGGAGGCTTTATAAGCAAAAAGTTAAAAACGTCAACAAACGAAAAAAGGCAGAACGAAGTTTGTCGGGTAAGGCTTGTTTTATATAGAATCCCAAAATATGACAAAAAATCGTAATTTTGACTCATTGGCTTAATCCTGAAGGCGGATAAAATATCATGAATAACCATATATTAATTTTGGACATTTTTCGAATTTCGTTAGGGTGGTCCCATAAACTTCTCCCTTTAAAATTTGACATTTTCAAACTAAGATATAAAAAATACCCCTGAGTGTTTGTAGTGCTACATCTAGATTTGGCCTGTGCTTTTTCGATAAATTTTAGCTTTAAAACTCACCTTAAAATAGCTGTAACTTCGACCATTAACACCAACTTTTTGTTTCAAAAACAAAAATGTTTGTTTTTTAGAGATCAGGACATCACTTTTTCTAAAACTTAACCCTGCTACATTTCAAAAACTGATTTTCAAAGCTTTTAACAAAATTGATCGTAGAAGGCGTAGATTGCGAGATAAAATGATGGTGACTTCGACAAAGGTGCTTGAATTGACAACTTTCTAGAAAAGAAAACTACATATTCCTGAAACGTTAGATTTAATAAAGCACCCTAATCGTGAACCACCCTATTTTTCAATCAACCCAAAAGTTACCCCTTCTCTTTGCAACCACGATTCTAAAGTCAACAAAGCATCCAAATTTCACCTTTTTTGGAAAATCAATTTCCCACTGAATTTTGCGATCTGGATCACAATGCAATGTTCATTTTTAAAAGCAATGGAATTGTTAATTTTATTGATTTTACCTCGAACTAAATTTTTAACTATTGTCTGAAAATTTTCTATGTTTTTTTCCTTTCATTCAATGCCATTCCGATTTGATTTGAAGTTCTGGGCAAGTTCATTAGGGGGAGGGAGGATTTTTTTCATAAAAAAAATGTTTGCAAATTTTAAGTTAAGCATTTTACATGATTACAGTTTTTCTGCTTTCTATAGTTCGTAAAGTAATTAAAAATTCATGAGCAATTCTACCCACTTTTGTGGGTTGTGTTCTCAAAATACTTACTTTCCTCTTTATTTCAAAAAAATACTATTTGATACAAAATGATCATAAGAAGCGATATGCAATGAATGAGCTATAGATCCATTGAATTTATTTTATTAAATAAAAAAAAATCAATTAAATGTTTAATTTTTGCTCCCTGATTTTTGGCAAAATTATGAGAAAGCAAGAAGTAAATCAAAAACTTGTATTTGCATTGTGGTAACGAAATGGTAACGAAAATGCAAAATTAATATAAGATGCAATTTTCCATTTGTTGTAACACTTTGCGAATAAAACTATAAATAGTAACATATTGTTTTTCAAAATATTTTTTTGATTTTTACTATACCGTTTTATATGCAATGAATTTGTTATTGTCTCAAATGTATTTCAATTAAATTTAAAAAAAATAATAAAACTGTATTTTATTTTTAGAAAAAAAATGCTTATATATAAGGGAATTGTGATAGATTAAGTATCAAAAATGTGTAATATTACATCAGGATCATATGAGTTTTCATTAGGTTCACATTTTTACACATTTTTAGGAAAAAATACTCGAAAAAGAGATAAAATTAAACCAAAAAAATTTTCAACTCTCAAAAATTCTACTTTTTTTTATTTCAAAGGGACGTAATATTGAATGTTTGGCCCTTTTGAAACGTTAGTCTTGATTTAAAAAAATTGAAAATATTGTTTTCGTAAAGATCGGAAAATTTCACAAATGTTTCATATTTTAACATTGAAAATCGGACCATTATTTGCTGAGATATCAACATTAGAAAATGGTTGGTTTTTTGGGTGGGACTTAGAAAACTTCAATTTTCCTGTTTTCAAACCTTTGCATGGCAATATCTAAGCAACTAAGTGTCGTATCAACAAAGTTCAAAACAGCACAGTATAGAGAATTTTCTCGGCCTTTAAAACATACTTTTTTCAAAAGTGGGCAAACATGGGCAAAAAAAATGAATTACTACGACTATTTTCAAAAAAGTTACCTAAAAATGGCTGTAACTTGAAAACGGCGCAGTTTATCAAAATTTCACTGAAGTACTTTTTGATTGCAAATTCAATTTTACATCTAAAATAAAGTTGAAATCAATATTTGCGATTAATATTTCGATTTTTTGAAAAAATCAAAAATTCATAACTCGGTCAAAGATTTTATTGCACATTCTGGAAATTTCAGAAAAGTTTGCATTTGATGTCCCCTAAAACATATAAAAAATGTGTTTTTTTGCAAATCAAGTTTTAGTAACAAAAAGTGAAATAAAAAATCACCAAAAAAAATTTATCATGAATATTTTTTTCCAGTGTTGTCCTTATCCATACCTACAAGTTTGCCAAAGACATCAAATCATTGAAAAAAATCCATCAAAAGATACAGATTTTTAAATTTTCATATATCATTTTTGTATGGACAGCTTCCAAATTTGTATGAAGAAATATATGGACTAACTAATGATGCAAAATGGCTTCTTTGGGCATACCAAAGGAACCAAAAAAGTTTCAGCCGAATTAAGAAATACAAAAAATAATAATAAAAAAAGTCCTATTTCGTAGAGAATTGCTAAAAAGTTATGCTTGAAACTATTTTGGTTGAAGCCTGGAAAAATACTTATTAAACTTAAAAACCAATATTTTGTTGTTTTGAGAATACATTGAGGATCTGAAATTTTTTTGTGGCAAATCAAGATCAAATTCGCGACCAACTTTCTGAGCATCTTTGTTAGAATTGGTAGTTTTTCTTGATAATTTGTGACTATAAAAAAATGTTTCGGATGTACTTTTACCATCAGCAAAGAAAGTCACGCAATAACTTTTACTGTACGTGTTTTTTCTCATCGATTTTTTTTTATCAAAAAATGCCGAAATTCCATCCCAAGATAAGATTTTAAAATTGAAAATCCATTTTTTACAGCTGCATGCAACCAGTCACCAGCGCAAAAAGACTCCCCAAATTACCTTCGCCACAATCGATAGATCTAAGATAAACTGCACCTCAGGACGTGGCTCTGCTTCTGCCGTTGTTCTGCCCTAATTGAAATTCTGAAATGTTCTTCCCGATGCTGTCTCAGCGCGACCCGATAAGCCCGGGTCTCGTCTCTTGCCGCGTTCGGCACACATGAGACAACAATATCGGCGAGGACGACGACGTCCGATGGAAATCAGTGCTGCTGCTGCTGCGTTGCGACGGCCGAATCACTTTCGACCTTCCATGTTTCTGCACGTTCTGTTTTTGCTTATCCAGATTCTGACCAAGCCGAAGTTCCTCGGAACGGTGCGGTGCGGTGGTGTACAAGGTAAAAAGGAACTCCGCGCGAGATTACCTGGCGGACAGGTCTCCCGGGCTATCCCGGGACATGCACGACAACGAGTCGACGGGACCTGGTTCTGCTGATGTTCGTTCGGAACTGAATATTATTAAATCGAAGGGATGCAACAACAACAAAAAGTGAAGATATACCTGCTGCAAAAGGGTATCTCCACCGCCATTAAGGGCTGCGTAATGTGACGACGCAGAAAGATAAGTGAAATTGATTCCGAACTTATCAGATGGTTGATGACGCGAACATAACTTCGAAGTTCTACCTTGCTTGCTTGACCATGGGGAAAAAGTTAAGGTACGTGGCCAACGCAATGTTGTACTGGGAAAGGTGATGACAAATTTAAATGTGTGAGGACTGGACGGTAAGATGAATATTTCATGATAGTTCTGGTAGCAGTGGGACAAGGGTACAAGAATTTTTCAATTTGAAGTTCATCAATCAAGTTAGGCCCTCTCTACCTTTGAGAAATAGAGAATAGAGTCCTTGCTTGAACAATTAACCTACTTTCGAGTGACCACAAAAGGAGACAAGAAAAATGACCAGAACGTTTAAAGGTCGCTTTTGTGACACTATCTGTAATAGGTCGTTTTGGAGACATGTACCGTAGACACTTTTCAAGAGGTCGGAGACATTGATTGATTGAATTCGACACTCTTACTTTTGAACGGGGAACCTTTCTTAGTTTTGGCTAGCAGTAAACTGAATTACTTTTATTTGTGTCGTAAAGAAACATTTTTAAATATGTTTACGATGACAAAAATGCCTTCTTTTGAGCTTTGGCACATGCTAGAGGAATAGCATGTATTTTCATCGCGCATCTAATGTTGGCATTCCAGCACTTAGGCGTTCGATTACAGCCCATGTCAAGCAATAAAAAGCTTAATGGGAAGTGAGAAGGCAAGTTTCTATCGAAACATTTGCAAAACAATTGGTTCAAATAGTGAGCAACAGCAAATTGGGCGGAATTAGGACCAAGTCCTTTACCTGCCAAACATACGTGATTTTCCCCGGTATATAGTTTTTAATTGCGATTTTTTTCAAAATTGCTGATTATGGGCTTAAATATAATTATCATTCAAGCTAGAAAAGATTTTAAAAAAAACACTAATAACAGTAGTAAATACTACAAATCTTTTAAAATCATCCAGTTGAACCTCGCAGCCCGTTTGACAATTTGACGTAGTATCACGGGACGCATATGAAACACAAATCAAAGTTGCTTCATTTTTTTCAATTTTTAACTGTGTTTCCTATTTTCATGTCAATCTCTTGTAATAAAATTCCACACGCGTAAAATTAAATTTTGTTCAATTCGATACTTTTAAACATATAAATTTACACTTCACCAAGTATTAAGATCTACGATTTTTGGAAAATCATCTTTTTTACAGTTTTACAAAAAACGTTGAATTAAACTTTCTATTTAGCTTTAAACATTCTGCTACTCATTCACATTTTTTTTTGTGAGTGAAAGATCATGTTTAGAATTTGATCTTAATTGAGCTCAACATTTTTCAAACATCATTTTTGCTAAATAATTAAGATTATGTTGTTTTACGATCAACGAGTGTTTTAATCAGGCGGAAAAAAATCAAAAGAATAATATTAAAGTTTTATCTTTATTAAGCAAGCAGTGAGAGATCATCATAAACTATCAAAGCATTAACAACAAAATGAAAATAGGCTGACAACTAAATAAACTCAATTTCAATTTTGAATACAATGTTGTTTCAAATTTTACATTTTACTAATTTAGAAGTGAAGATCAGAAACAGGAATAACAATAAATTTTAAACATAAAATACTTTTTTTTTGTTCGTATAATAAAATTGAACTTGAAAATGTTGGTTCAAAATATATATCTTAATATTTCTATGATTTTTTTATATTTAGCAATCAATTCCAAAAAGTATTGTTTTATTATTTTGGACTAAATCTTCCTTAAAAATTTGAATGTCATGCTATCCGTTATGTATACGGCTAGTGACTTTTCACGGCAAATAAATCGAAATTTCGCGGCATGTTAGTTTTCAAAATCATGGATTTCGCGGTAATTTTACGGCACTCTAAAATCTACTCAAAATAAACATGAAACATGTTTTGTTTAAAAATAATTATGTACAGAAAAGATTCTAAAAAGTAAGAAGAAGTGAAAAAAAATATCACTTAAATTTTTTGAAATTATGCAGAATTTTCGCAAGCTAAATTATGATTCAGCTATTTTAATTTTATTGAGATTTTAGAAATTGATTTTGCTAAAATATCTCTAAAACGAAGCAATTCCTAAAAGGCGTCATCCATAAAGTATGTCACGCTCTAGGGGGGAAGGAGGGGGTCTGGGCAAGTGTGACATTGCGTGTTATAAGTATAGGAAAAGCGTGACAAAGGGGGGGAGAGGGGGTAAATTTTGACTGATTTTAGCGTGACGTACTTTATGGATGAAGCCAAAGTAGAATCAGCTAAATAAATATTATAAAAAATTTGTTTTATCATAAATTTCAGCAATAGATTTTTTTTAATTTAAATAAAGCTCAGGCAAATTTCATGAGTAGCGTTTTTATTTACATTTATTAATAATTTTGCTGGAAATTTGCAATAAATTATCTGTACATTGAACAATATTGCAATGAACAAAATTTAAAAAAAAACTCTGTTCTAGTTTTCCTTTGCATTTTTTCATATTATTTGGAAATTAAAAAGTGTACGAATAAAAAAAATAAAGGCTTTATTTCCCCGAAAAGTTTTTTTTCTAATAATTATTTAAAATTTCGTGGCATTTCACGGTATTTACTAAATTTTACGGCCAGGGGCAAATTTCACGGATTACGCGATTTCCGCGAAATCGCGAAAAATCACCTGCCCTAGTTATGTATTTCTATTCTACTGTCAGTTTAATTTTTACTTTATTTTTATTCCATAATTTCGCTACCGGCCAGCGGGCATCAGATTGGATCACACACACACACACACACATGCAATCCATTATTTATTTTACTTTTAAAGTAATACTTGATTAAATTTGAATGTTTTTTTTTAGCAATTCTCTGAGATTTCGGTCATTCGATTTTTTTGTATTTTTTAATCCGGCTGAAACTTTTTTGGTGCCTTCGGTATGCCCAAAGAAGCCATTTTGCATCATTAGTTCGTTCATATAATTTTCCATACAAATTTGGCAGCTGTCCATACAAAAATGATATGTGAAAATTCAAAAATCTGTATCTTTTGAAGGAATTTTTTGATCGATTTGGTGTCTTCGGCAAAGTTGTAGGTATGGATATGGACTACACTGAAAAAAAATGATACACGGTAAAAAAATTTTGGGGGTTTTTAATTTATCTTTTTGTCACTAAAACTTGATTTGCAAAAAAACACTATTTTTATTTTTTTTTATTTTTTGATATGTTTTAGAGGACATCAAATGCCAACTTTTCAGAAATTTTCAGAATGGGCAAAAAATCTTTGACCGAGTTATAATTTTTTGAATCAATACTGATTTTTTCAAAAAATCGAAATATTGGTCGCAAAAATTTTTCAACTTCATTTTTCGATGTAAAATTGAATTTGCAATCAAAATTTACTTTAGTGAATTTTTATTTTTGATAAAGTGCACCGTTTTCAAGTTATACAGTCGTGCCTCGGTTTAGCACCGCATATGGGGGATGCAAAACCGAGGTGTGCATAACCGAGGTACAGAGCTTATGGGAATTTGGCTATATGGGAGACATTGGCTTTAATCGTACGAAAAATCATGCAAACATCAAAAAATTATAGTGTTTTGGAATCGGGATGATGTCAGCTATCCATTGAAATTATTATTTCATGAAAGTTTTCACAAAAATACGTATTTTTCCTGTATTTCGAAAATGCATATTTTTTCTCTAAAGAAACCAAAAATATATTGTTATTGCAATATGGGTATCGAATGATCAGATTTTGTTCATACATTTTGGATGTAATAATAACATTTTTAGAAAATACTCAAAATTTTCACAAAACTACGTTTTTTCGAAAAAATACTCAAAATTTCAATTTTTACAATATGGGTATCAAACGATCGGGATTTTTTCAAACATTTCGAATGTAATAACAATATTTTTTGAAAATACTCCAAATTTTCACAAAACTACGTATTTTCGAAAAAAATACTCAAAATTTCAATTTTTACAATATGGGTATCAAACGATCGGGATTTTTTCATACATTTCGAATGTAATAACAATTTTTTTAAATGCTCCAAATTTTCACAAAATTACGTATTTTCGAAAAAAAATACTCAAAAAATCAATTTTTACAATATGGGTATCAAACGATCGGGATTTTTTCATACATTTCGAATGTACTAAATACTCAAAATTTTCACAAAACTACGTATTTTCGAAAAAAATACTCAAAATTTCAATTTTTACAATATGGGTATCAAACGATAATAATATAATAATCTAACAATAACCGCAAAAACTATTTTTTTTTTTAAATAAGAAGTTTTGTGAAAATTTTGAGAATTTCCAAAAAAATTGATAACATTCGAAATGTATTAAAAAATCCCGATCGTTTAATACCTACATCTTAAAAAAGGAAATTTTGAGTATTTTTTTCGAAAATACGTAGTTTTGTGAAAGTTTTGAGTATTTTCAAAAAAATGTTGTTATTACATTCGAAATGTATGAAAAAATCCCGATCGTTTGATAACCAATTTGTAAAAACGGAATTTTTGAGTATTTTTTTTTCGAAAATACGTAGTTTTGTGAAAATTTGGAGTATTTAAAAAAAATTGTTATTACATTCGAAATGTATGAAAAAATCCCGATCGTTTGATACCCATATTGTAAAAATTGAAATTTTGAGTATTTTTTTCGAAAATACGTAGTTTTGTGAAAATTTGGAGTATTTTCAAAAAAAAATGTTATTACATTCGAAATGTATGAAAAAATCCCGATCGTTTGATACCCACATTGTAAAAACGGAAATTTTGAGTATTTTTTTCGAAAATACGTAGTTTTGTGAAAATTTTGAGTATTTTCTAAAAATGTTGTTATTACATTCGAAATGTATGAAAAAATCCCGATCGTTTGATACCCATATTGTAAAAATTGAAATTTTGAGTATTTTTTCGGAAAAACGTAGTTTTGTGAATATTTTGAGTATTTTCTAAAAATGTTGTTGTTACATCCAAAATGTATGAAAAAAACCTGATCATCTGATACCCATATTGCAATAACAATATATTTTTGGATTTTTTAGAGAAAAAAATGCATTTTCGAAATACAGGAAAAATACGTATTTTTGTGAAAAATTTCATGAAATAATAATTTTAATGGATAACTGACATCATCCCGATTCCAAAACACTATAATTTTTTGATGTTTGCATGATTATTCATAGAATTATAGCCAATGTCTCCCATATAGCCAAAATCCCATAAGCTCCCAAGTAACCACAAGCACTAAAATGAAGTATTTATTCAGTACTTAATCAGCACTCGAATGCTTTGAAGTAGTAAATAAGCTTTGCGAATGCCTCAAAGTACCAAAACTTTGCAGCATTACACCTGGCATTAAATCACCATTTACGACCTTGAAAATGTGCTTCAAAGCATTTGATGTTTATCAACAAAGTAACCCATCCATACGGGAAACATTTCAGCCAGTCACGCTCTTATCGACTTTTATCCTTCTCCCGTTATACTGTTCCAATAAGCGTGCGGGCTAAGGCGCATTCCCCCCAGTGTGCAACAGTTTTATTTTTGCGTGAACTGGGTTCAATTTCCACTGACTGAAGTGTTTTTTTGTTTATTTTTTTTTGTGGAAAACTGCAGCCTGTAATTAAGCCAAATTTTTCAAAACATTTGCCCATAGCACAAAGGACATTATCAAAAGTTCTCTGGTAAATTGAATGACTTTTCTCGCAAGCAAAAAGCTGCTTTCCGGAAGTCTGATACACTTTGTGAAATTTTGCCAACCGTGGACCAAGCACTCCTCGGCAAAACAGTTTAGGTTAGCCGTTAGCCATTACTTGTCCCTATTAACCCCAAGCCTTCCGTAATTGATTGTACTGTACTTGACTGGATGGCCGCAATTTGCTGAGTGACTCGTCAATAATTTTCGTCCAACAAAATGACAACGGGTTTTTCTCATGAACCAGAAACTCGAAACAGCAGAAAGAAAGTCTTCCTTAATGTTCGATGCATCAACCACATCGATTAAAACTTTCAAAACAAACACTCATTTCAGAATACATCAGTTGGCTGGCGCGCATCCTGGAGATCGACGAGAAAAATGCAAGAATAACATCAAAGTGTCACACTCACACATGAAACGCAACAGGAGAAAAAAAAACAAAGGAGGCCCACCTCCAAGTGTGTGGAGAGCAGCTAGCTGTCCTTTTATTCCCCCAGCCTTGACGTCGATAAAGCAGTTTTTTTTGTTCGAGCTTTCGGTGAGGCATTAAATCGGCATCACTGTGCGCCACTTGAAATATTTCTCAAGGGAAAAGTGCTGATTTAATGTTTTTAAGCATTATTTGCTGGTATTAAATGCCAATATAATGCTGATTTAATGCCGCTATTTAGTGCCTCGCGGTTACTTGGGCTCTGTGCTTCAGTTAAGCACTCGGCCGTGCTTAACCGAGGCAGCTGAACGGTGCAAAACCGGGGCAGTGCAAAACCGAGGCGTGCAAAACCGAGGCATGACTGTAACCATTTTTAGGTAACTTTTTTGAAAATAGTCGCAGTTTTTTATTTTTTAATAATAGTGCCCATGTTTGCCCACCTTTGAAAAAAATATTTTTGAAAAGCTGAGAAAATTCTCTATATTTTGCTTTATTGAACTTTGTTAATACGACCCATAGTTGCTGAGATATTGCCATGCAAAGTTAAAAAACAGGAAAATTGATGTTTTCTAAGTTTCACCCAAACAACCCACCATTTTCTAATGTCGATATCTCAGCAATTAATGGTCCGATTTACAATGTGAAAATATGAAACTTTCGTGAAATTTTCCGATCTTTTCGAAAAAAATATTTTCAAAAATTTTAAATCAAGACAAACATTTCAAATGGGCGTAATATTGAAAGTTTGGCCCGTTTAAAATGTTAGTCTTGATTTTAAATTTTTGAAAATATTTTTTTCGAAAAGATTGGAAAATTTCACGAATGTTTCATGTTTCAACATTGTAAATCAGACCTATAGTTGCTGAGATATCGACATTAGAAAATGGTGGGTTGTTTGGGTGAGACTTAGAAAACATCAATTTTCCTGTTTTTCAACCTTTGCATGGCAATATCTCAGCAACTAAAGGTCGTATCAACAAAGTTCAATAAAGCAAAATACAGAGAATTTTCTCAGCTTTTCGAAAATATTTTTTTCAAAGGTGGGCAAACATGGGCACTAATTTTAAAAAATTAAAAACTGCGACTATTTTCAAAAAAATTACCTAAAAATGGTTATAACTTGAAAACGGTGCACTTTATCAAAAATTCACTGAAGTACTTTTTGATTGCAAATTCAATTTTACATCGAAAAATGAAGTCGAAAAATTTTTGCGACCAATATTTTGATTTTTTGAAAAAATCTGTATTGATTCAAAAAATCATAACTCGGTCAAAGATTTTTTGCCCATTCTGGAAATTTCTGAACATTTCTTGACATTTTATGTCCTCTAAAACATATCAAAAAATTAAAAAAATTAAAAATAGTGTTTTTTTGCAAATCAAGTTTTAGTGACAAAAAGTTAAATTAAAAATCACCAAAAATTTTTTTACCGTTTATCATTTTTTTTCAGTGTAGTCCATATCCATACCTTCAACTTTGCCGAAGACACCAAATCGATCAAAAAATTCCTTCAAAAGATACAGATTTTTGAATTTTCACATATCATTTTTGTATGGACAGCTGCCAAATTTGTATGGAAAATTATATGAACGAACTAATGATGCAAAATGGCTTCTTTGGGCATACCCAAGGCACCAAAAAAGTTTCAGCCGGATTAAAAAATACAAAAATTAAAATTAAAGAAAAAAGACCGATTCCGTAGAGAACTGCTCTTTGTCAAACGACTTTTACGTGGATCCATTTGGTTTTGGTATTTTATTTATTTTAAATTAGAATCAATAGTTTTGTACTATTTCGAGCAATTTCATTAAAAAAGTTAAAATATCTTTGAGTGACAATCTTCATTTTCGAAGGAATTTCGGTGAAAAATTCAAACAAGTACGAAAATAAACCTGATTCATCCGTTTCCAATACAGAAAAAAATTGTGTAAATTTGGAAGCTTTAATTTTGGTAGGTTGAATATTACCTCTTTTATGATGTAATTTTACCTCAATTAAGACTGTAAAAGTGACATTACACCAGAAAAGTGGTAAAAATACACATTTTCAGAGGTAAAATTTCACATTTTTTCTGACATGAATGATGTACCCCTTCCCAGATGTAATATAACCATGGTTTTTTTTTCTGTGAAGACTAACTAAATAATGTTTCAAAATGCTTGCTTCTTATGAATATATCTTATATCTCTGCTTGATAGATAGTATTGATTCCAGACAGATAATATCAATTCATTTTTTACGCAAAACTTAAATTAAAAAAAATACTATCATTCGCCACAATAAAAAAATGAAAATAATTTAAAAAATTGAACTACTCTAGTAATTTTATTAAATGTTTCATATTCAGAGCTTTTAGCTTTGAAATATAAAAAGCTTAAATTATTGTTATATTAACATTCGATTGACCTATGATGCTCGAATTTGATGAATTTCAGAAAAAAACGAAGTGATCAACAAAATACAACCTAATGTTTAGAAATGTTGGACATTTACCTGATTCGCTTCGCTAGGAGACGGTGATTTTAGCGGATTGCAGACTGGATTTTCGCCATGTGATGTGATGATTGTCTAAGCCCAAGTTGCCTAGGAATCGATAATTGGGAATAGAACCAATTCTACCTGAACCAGATTCTCACCACCATGGCAGCCGTCCATTGCCGGCCGCTCCCATCTCCACCGCGCACCAGGGACAAGGATAGGGGATTTGGAAGACGGGAAGTGTTGATGCTCCACTTTTTTCAGAGTATTAAGGGAAAATCTCCACGGTATCCTCAAGTAAGTTTCGCTTGGATTTGGACGGCTTTTGGGAAGGTGAATGGTCTGCGGAGCCACCCTTGGCGAGTGGTAACGACCATTTGCATTGTTGTTCGAATTCTTCGTCTGTTCTCATTTCTAATGGGAAAGCTTTCAATTCTTCTCATCTCTTATTGGATGAATTCTATCAGTCGCCCAGGCTATTTATAGCGAGGTATTTTTTTATTCAATTTCAACTGCGCTTGCAAATCTTGCATGCAATCTTGTTTGAGTTCTGATGTTCAACCTGCATTCAATTTGATTCTTTGTCCGATTCTTGGATTCAACTCAAAAAAAATCAAAAACCATCCACATTAACGACCCCCAGGTCTTTTGTGGTCTCTATTGCAAGTTTCTGCTCGAACCTAGGAGTCCGAAGGCTTGAATGGGGAGGGCACCCAAACCTCTTTCTACTCCAAGGAACCTTCCACCCCAGTGTTTGAACTGACGACCTTTGGATTGCGAGTCCAACCGCCGCCAGCGATTCCACCGGAGTAGGCATGGTTTGGTGTGTTGTTTGTACTTATGGTATGGAGACGACTCCTACACTGCCCATAATTGAAAACTCGGCTATTATGCCAAATCAAGTATTCCGAGAAAAACGAGTTTTAGTGTTTGTCACAAAATCTCCGTCAAGGCAATTTCCCATTAGAGTGGCATATTAGCCGTTTGGTTTTTCGCATCGGCAGCCAAGTCTAAACACTATTTCAGTAAAATTCAAGGTCCAGAAGATGCGTTAGAACGTCCTCTACCACCTGGTGCTAATATCTCGTTTTTGCCAAAAGTGGATATTAGCCGTTTTTTCAATGGTGGGCAGTACACCTGGAATGACTTAACGGCCTAACAACCAAGGCCGGGACCGACATTTTACTTCCTCATCCGATGGAAGGTTGGAGCAGATGGGAATCGAACCCAGAATCATCCGCTTACAAAACGGACAGCGTAACCATTCGGCCACGCACTGCCACCTGATTCAACTATGGGTCATTCCATCTGAAGCGGAACAGCATTTGAATATTACCCTCTCCGATCCTGCTCAAATTTGGCAGGGCTGTTGATACTATCAAAACATGCAAGAATCCCGAATTTCATCCAAATCGGACTTCCCCCTCCATTTTTGTACCTCCCCAAAAAATCGACTTTTTGGCGATTTTTGACCAAACCTCCTAGTTTCAAACGACGATAACTCAGGAACCACAAATCTTAGAGGGTCGGTCTCATACTCAATTTTGAAGGAAATTGGACGTAGAATCCATTTCCGTGATCAAAATTTTGATTAATTTATTTTGTCTACCTGTATTGCGCAATTGAAAACTTTGAACGGCCGTATCTCAAAACACCCCAACTTATTTTTTTTATTTGACCTCACCATCGTGTTCCCCGGCCAATTTTACATAAGAATCACTTATCGACAGAAATGAATATGTTTCGTTCCAGAGATATCGAATTTTAAAGTTTTGTGTTTTCGAGATTACCTACATCAGCTTCATTCGCCGCATCTGCTAGAAGCACACAGGCGGGCTGATCAATAACTGCTACCTGGCCATTTATTGAAATAATATTTCATCATAAATAATCTTTATCAAATTGGGCAAAAATTAACTGTGTAACACTGTAGGAAACTGGAGTTTAACCGCGAATGTTTATCTGTTCAAAAAAAATGAATGAAATGAATTTCTGTGCTAACCCACAGGACAGAGCAATAACGACACACAGTAAAGGGCAGAATTGGATTCCGACGGAGCGAGCAGGAAAATGCAATTAATCTTGTTAGTAACACTGAACAATAAGTGCACGATACATTACTGAGTAAGAAATATGAACTAAAATTAATAAAATTTGTTGATACGTTTTACTCTAGTGAAGGACGATCACAACGAGTAGGAAAAGGATTTCTGGAAAGTATAAAACTGAAAAATTTAAGAAAATCACAAAGTTTGATCTGCTGAAAAGCGGCTAATTCCCCAAATTTAGTTGCGATGATTTCGACACCGTCCGAACAACAGTATTTTTTTCTTACATCATTCTTGGATTCTTTGAATCAAATGGAGCTGGCTCACAATATAAAAATTGATTTCTTTTAAACCATAAATCGGATTTGCCAAATTATGGTGAAGTGTCAATAATTAACTATAATAATAATAATAATAAAGCAGGTTTTGGGGTTTTTGCTGAATGGCACTATTTTGCTACCGCCCATGATGAAGGCCCTAGTCATATGGCCTCGGAGGTACTTTAAAACGGTTAGCAACACGTAAAATAACCCAATTAATATTCCTTTCACACAAATAGATTGATCAAGGTAGGGGAACAGCATCTAATTCCAGCGTTTCTCTAATGTTACCATATCAGCGCTTTGGCATTCAATTACAGCTGATTAAAAGCGTTTTCAACTGAAATCGAGTGATAAATAGCTCAATAAGAAGTGAACAAGCAAATTTCTATCAAAAGTTTTGCAAAATTTGTTGTTTGAATAGTGAAAATGAGCAAATTGGACGAAACTAGGAGCGAGGACTTAACCTGCCAAACATACCAGAATTTCCCCTATTAGCCATTTGAATAAATATTTGCGTAAAATTATAAAAATATAAATTAAATTAATCATCTCCCAGAACACCAGGTAGCAGTTATTGATCAGCCCGCCTGTGTGCTTCTAGCAGATGCGGCGAATGAAGCTGATGTAGGTAATCTCGGAAACACATAGCTTTAAAATTCGATATCTCTGGAACGAAACATATTCATTTCTGTCGATAAGTGATTCTTATGTAAAATTGGCCGGGGAACACGATGGTGAGGTCAAATAAAAAAAATAAGTTGGGGTGTTTTGAGATACGGCCGTTTAAAGTTTTCAATTGCGCAATACAGGTAGACAAAATAAATTAATCAAAATTTTGATCACGGAAATGGATTCTACGTCCAATTTCCTTCAAAATTGAGTCTAAGACCGACCCTCTAAGATTAGTGGTTCCTGAGTTATCGTCGTTTGAAACTAGGAGGTTTGGTCAAAAATCGCCAAAAAGTCGATTTTTTGGGGAGGTACAAAAATGGAGGGGGTGGTCCGATTTGGATGAAATTCGGGATTCTTGCATGTTTTGATAGTATCAACAGCTCTGCCAAATTTGAGCAGGATCGGAGAGGGTAATTTTCAAATTTGCACTTTTTCGTGCACAGTTGAGATGGAATGACCCCTATAACAGTGTAATTCCTCCTCAAGCTACCAATGCTCCACGGTTAAGCGGAAAGCATTTTGCTTGCCAATCCTAAGGACAGGGGATCGAACCCCGCCGTGAGCTTTTCATGATTTTCCATTAATTCCAAATTCAATGAGTCCAGAACTTTCTCGTTGGGAGCAGATGGGTATCGAACCCAGAACCAATCGCTTATAAAGCGAACATCGTAACCATTCAGCCACGACCGCTCCTCGAAATGTTGGACATATACCTGATTGTAAATATTCAAAGAAAAATATTAAGTGGCTCAAACATATGAGAAACACCGTAAAGGCTATTCAAACAAAAAAAAGTAAAAACGAAAAAAGGAGTAATGTTTTACAAAGATAAAAAAATGCTTAAAATAATTTCCTAAAAACGATAAAATCAAGCAGTAGGGAGTTAAAAGGTGCATACATCTATTATTGTGGCTCGAAGTATTAATGGAACCGTACACCATGAAACAAATTACAGAAATAAACGGATATAAATACCAAATAAGAATATCTCCAATGCCCATAGATTTATGAGATTAATTTCCAACGTTTCAAGATGCCGAACCAAACCACTCGTGACTACCGGTTGTACATCAACGTGCTAGCTAATAATAAAACCCGAAAACATTAAATTTCTTCTACCGGCAAGTTCTTCCTTTACCTGCGTTCAGGTTGATGAACGACATCCGATGCTGAACAAGCCGCCAAAGCCAGTAAGGGTGACACGTCGGAGAACACGTGGAAACATCACCTTTACACAAGTCACCAGGATTAGATAATTTACATTTTTATAAGCACTTTTTCCCGGTGTGTTTACACATCAAAGAGATTTCGAATCACAACCGGAACATCGGCCAAATGCCATGCAACAGCTATCGTTCGAAGAGTTGCCGCCGGAAGGACCTCCGAAAACAAACACTAATTAGCACTCATCTATTTTCATGTCGCATCCCATCGGCGGGCGTAAGAGGCGTTAAATTTAAATAGACCTCCTTTTTCCTTCCAAAAGGGGCAGTCCATCTTTCCTTCGGACACCGCATCATCATGTAGTCCGAGGACCGGGCCCGAAAATGGAATCCTTGGCACCCTGAAATTGGATCCGCGCTGCTGGAATGCTAATTAAAGGCGGACAAACTGTGTACTCGAAAGTGGGGAAAAAAGGCTTCGCAACAGTTTCGAACGTGTTGAGCAATTGGAGATTTTGAAAGGTTGAAATATAAGACGATGTCTTTTCGGGCAGTTCGGGAAAAGGATTTGCATAGAAAGGGTTGTAACAGGCTGAAAGAATCTTAATAATGCTAAACTGAATACTAAGAAGTTATTTGAGCATTGTGCAGATGCAAGTTTAGGAGTTTCCTCACCAATCAATTGGTTCAAGCATATCAATTCATGCAGTAGTTCAGTAGAAGTAGTGCACATCAACTCTCTCAAATAATTGACACCAGTTTGAGACTGTTTGACGTTCGTCCAAACCGTTCAAGTGTCCTTAATTTCCCTGATCTGTGAAAAACTCGAAAATTTCATCCTGAAGTGACACAATGCTGTGTAAAGTCATCCCCCACCAAAACATTGCTCATCGACCGGAAAAAAGGAACCAACACCCCGGATCATTGCATCCATCGCAATGTCCTTTTTCCCGAACGAAGTAGCATTGGATTGCACCAAGTGACGAGCCCATAAAATGCATCCACTTGCATCCCTGCCGGACAGGGATCGTTTTCTCGAACAGCAGCCGGATGATGTTTGTTTCTGTAGGCAAACGAGCAACAACATAACTCAGTGACTCGCAGTTTTTTTTTTCGGACGGAAGTCCACTGGACGACTCGACTTCATATAGGCTTCGGTCGATGGCCGCGTCAAAAAAACAACAAGAGGACGATGAGTGATGCTTGTCGAGCAGCGATAGGCAGCCAGTAGGACCTGAAACATGAGTTTGTCGGAACATTTTGGGGAGCGATTCATGTATGCAAACTTTTTTCTTATCAAATTTCGGTTAAATATTTCTTTTTGAAAATACTACATAATTTGCGGGTTAATTACTTCCACTGGAGAAAAAAAATTCAAAGTCTTTAAACATGTTTACAAAAAAAAAATTCTTGCATACCTTTTTGTTAACAAGATTCAATAAATAATTTTCTAGATTTTTTTTGCATTCTTTCAAACATGAACATTTGTATTAATTTCTGTGAGTTCTGTGCTTTTTTGTTATCCAAAATATAAGTGAATTTTTACAAAAAACTTTTTGACCTTTAATGTGATTTTTATAATTTGTACTGAATTCCACACTATTATGCTATCTTGTCACACGACGCTTTTCGACGTTCCAAAAAAACGCATTTCAATGTTTGACTTTGAACAAACAAAACAAGAAGATCACGCAATATAAACAATAACAAACACGTTTTGTTTGGTTGACCATTCTGTGCATTGTCCCGAAGTTTTGTTGAATTTGATTGTTTCTATGTTAAATTATCATATAAGCCCCAAATACCCAGTCACGAAATATTATAGCAGAGCTGGTTCTGCCAGAACTCTGCTAGAACGGTGGAACATTTCTGCTAGAATGCTGTAAGAATATCCAGCTCTGTAAGAACTCTGCTAGAATCCTGCTAGAACGTCGTGACTGGGTAAGACCAAAAATCGATATTTTGACAATTTGACTCAATTCTTAGGGGAGAATCAGCGTGCAAAATTTTGTTTAGGTGGTCCCATACATTTGATCCCTTGAGAATTAGACATTTTCAAATGAAGATATCTCGAGTTTAAAGAAAAACAACCCTGAGATTTTTTCAGCGTTTGTAGTGATAAATCTCCTCTTTCGAATGGAACCTGGCGCTCAAAATTTGGCCAGAACCTTTTCGAGATATTTATGTTTTGAATTTGTATCTTTATTAGCTTAAAATGTCTGTAAATTTTGGCCCTTAAGTCGAAATTTACTTGCCAAAAAAATGTTTATTTCAGAAGGGCCCTTAGAGTGCCAACAACAATACTTTTCTCTAAAACTTAATCCTGAATTGCTAAGTTCAAAAAACTGATTTGTTGCCAGATGCTTTCTCTAAATTTGGTCGTAGAAGCGTAGATTGCACTGTTGCCTCGCTCACACTAGTTTTAAACGAAACCAAAAGTTGCTCCTTTCTATTTGCAAGATTTGTCGAAGACCAAGGGCTTCAGAACATCACCATTTTTCGGAAAATCCATTTTCACTTAATTTTGCGATCTGGACCACTGTACATTGTGAGCTGCAAAATATGACGTTCATAACTAAATTTGGCCCAAAATCGACGTGTGTCAAGATAGCTGACAACGACGATTTGTTGAAAAAATCGGAATATTTGTGAGGTTTTTCTTAGGGCCGTTTGACCGAAAGAACATTTTGCTGAATGGAAAATATGACAAAAAACAAATTGTCAAGAGAATCAGCAACAAAAATAACAATTTGTGACTTGTTTTTTGGACAATTTATAAAATATTTTCATTAATTTCTAGGGGTTTTTGTACTATTTTCAACATGACCAGGAATGTAAAACATGATCAGTTTTTTGTGCTATTTTAAAGATGTTATTTTTTTAATTTTGGTATTTCACAGCTAATTTCTGTAGTTTTTGCATTCTTTCGAGCAAAAGCAGTTTTTAAAAAAAAACTAACATTCACAGATCTATGAATATTGTAAAGAGGTGGTTTTTATTAAAAAAAAAATCTGCATGAGCAACTTATAAAAAAGCAATCTAAAAAACATTTTTGAATTGTTTTATTTCGCTTTCTAAAAAACATGAGCAGTTCTCGAGACACATTTAAAAGATTATTTATCTGAAAAAAAACACCAAACCGAACCAAAAGTTGTCGAAATACATCGTCAGATTGAATTATTAGGTTAAATGTATTATTCAATTTATTTTTTTAAAGGCTGTTGAGAAACAACAAAAATAAATAAAACAAAAAAAAGCTGCTCAAGTAGTTAAAATAATTATCTAAGGTCCAACTGCGTCTCTTAACGAGCAATTTTAAAACCCATTTTGATATGAAAAAGAGATCTTTTAAACATATAGCAAATATGGATTTGATCCCCTTCTTTTTATGCCAAAAAGGCAGTTGCAAATAAAAAAATAGCTTTACTATACATGCTAAAAATGAGAGGGGGAGGAGGTGACCAAACCTTTGAAAAATATTTGCAATAGCTTAGGGTGCAGTTTTCAAATCCGAAAAAATACTTGAGAATTATGAAAAACAACCAATATGCAAAAGAGACTCATTGGAGGTTGTTAATTTGCCCAAAAACTACCAATAAAAACCAAAAATATAAAATATCAAAAATTAATCAAGGAGATCATAAAACAATATTTTCTAAATAAAAAAACTGAGTTTTTCGACGCCCTGTCCGCAAAAACAAGAACATAACAAAAATGCCATTTCTAGTTTTTGCGTGCGGTGTGTCTCAAAACTTATTTTCAATAGATCATATCTCGGAATCTAGTTAACACTTCCCATTTTTGAGTATGTAACGTACAATTGCTCGAGAAATCCAATAAACATATTTTCAGCCATAGGCTCTTTGGTCCAGACACCGTCAAAACGGCACTTTAAAGTTTCGTTCCACCTTTCCAAATACTAGGCTAGATTTTTCGGTCTTCAAACTATTTTTCCTCGAAAGGCCAACTAATCACAAGATTTTAAAGAAATAAACACGTTTTAGACCAGTTTTGAGGACGCTGTATCCGGTGTATGAATCCGGTTTTAGTACAGCGGAAAACAAGAATTTTATAAAAATCAAAATCCAAAAAAATGGGTTTCCCATAGCAAATTGAATCGCTTTGAGCAAAGTGAGGACTAAACCAATCGTTGACAAACTTTGGGGAGTTGTTTGGGACTCCAAAAGGAAGTGAAAAATTGCTGTGCTGGAAAATCGATTTCGATATTAAACCCTAATGACCAGCCTGCAAAACTGTACAAATATTTTTGTTGATTGCTTTTGAAACAAATTAAAATTTGTCAACAAATGAACACCCAACCCAGTAATCACTTCACGATGCACAAAAAAACTCTAAGTCATAAAATCTGTTAACTCCTTCCCAATAATTTTGCCTCACTGAAAACCTCAACGCTGATAAATACATCATCAATTAGAACTCTTTTCTCTTCCCGAGAACGGCAAAACTTTGGAGGGGAAAAAACATTCCACGCCGGCGAAGAGCTGAACCAACACGCTCTTGGAAAACTCGGAAAACGTGACTTTCGTTGCGTATGTCATATCCGGCCGACGACAAACCGGGACGACTTGCGGGGGAGGCTTTTTTCCCGGAAGTGCAAGTACAATGATGGAAAATGTGACGCAAAAAAAAGATGCTGCTCAAACTGTCGAAACTAAATTAAAACTTGTTTTTCCTGGCTTGGTGGTTCGGGTGGTGGGTTGTTTTTTTTTGTGGGAAAATTCCAATCGAGAAAAGTGTTTTGGGGCGGAAAATTTGACTTGTAGCGAAAATTTGACACGATGGTTCGGCGACGATGATGTTGTTGTAACGAAGGGGATGAAATTAATTTGTGTGAACTCTGAAACATCTTTTCAAAAAAAACAAAAACAAAACTCTCAATTTTTTTTTTTTGCTTCCGTAGGATAAGGAGCTCATCCTGCCCCAAGAATAATCTCAACTTTGATCGCTCAAAAACCTTCGCACGATTTCGCCCCGTTCGATCGCGATTTCGTCCGCGATAAACGCGATGTTCCGCGACTTGACATTCCGGAGCTTTATTTTCCCTTTCTAAAGTCACCTGGACCCGGATCGGGCCCTAAATCAATGAAATAAACGATCGGCCATTTATCGCCCGGTTCAAATCAAACTCACATTTCTCTGGTAATTTTTCTTCTGGGTACTTGCGCCCGATGTGCGATGGTACTTTGGGTCGTCCATGGTGGAAGAGGCCATGCCATCGGTGACATCGCCGGGGCCGCTCGCGGAAAACATGGCCTGGTTCAGGGCGCGCGCGAGGTCTCTAAGGCTTGTTTGAGAGACGAGAGAGAGCAGCGAGTAAAAAAGAGTGCAAGCATAATTTATTTGTTTCCAATGCTTCTAACTTTTCGTGTCGTTCTTCGTTAAAAGTGCATTAAAGCTTTCAAATAAATTTAATAAATAATAAGTTAGCGCAATGAAGCCACGAATCGAGAGCAAGCTAAGAGAAGAAGGAAGCGATTCCAGGCGAAATGTGTGAAGATGTTTAGTTTTGATTCAATTTTGATTAAATCGCTTTTTTATCATCTTAGTTTTTGTTTTTTAATGTTTTAAAAATAATCCCTCTATATATTTAAGTATTTTTTCTATCATTGGGAAAGTTGCCCCGACATTTTTCAATATCTCATGATGGAGGGGCGGTAAGGGAGCGTTCTTTTATTACGTAACGCAAAAAAATGATTTTTGACCGCCTCCCCTCCCCCCAGATTTTTTTCATATTTTTTTTTTTAAATTGGTAGGGAGCGTAACACGGCCCTCAGAAGGGTATTTTTCATTTAGAACTTTATTTTTTTCATTTTAAAATTCGGTGATTTTTTTTTTTGACTTTGTAAGGTGCACACTAAGAAAAATACGTGTAATTTTTGGTTATATTAGATGCACATAGCTGGAGCATAAAATCAGACCTAAAGTCGCGTTAAATAAGACGTAAAATAACACGACCATATATCATTCAAGGTTGTGTAAAATTACAGTTAACTTGACTCGGATGGTTCTCTTTTCGAATAGGAATCTTAACTTCTTGAACAGTTCACCAATCGAACTTTTTGACAGTTCACCACTCGGATGAAAATGTAACGACTGAAGCGCGTGTAATCGGGTTTCATTTGATGTAAAATTACATCTAATTTGATGCTCCAGTTATGTGCATCAAATAAAGCGTAATGTTGAGTTATTTGACCGGTAATTTTAGGTTTCACATAACGTAGAGGTGTACCAATGGGAATTTTATCAATTTACGTCATAATATACAAAATTTTACACCTAAAATACATTTACACGATTCAATAATAGGTCGATTCAACGATTACGTCAAATGCAGTATTTCAATTTTTTTAGTGTGTGGTCAGACAATTACGACAAATATGATGCACACCAGCAAAGGTTGACCCTCTACTGCCAAATTTTATTTTTTTTTATTATTATTTTCCCGAATTCAGGTGGTCATTTTTTCTTAAATTTTAAGAATTTTTCTTTCCAATACTTTAAAAAAAATCAAAATTTGTTGAAAATTTTATTTTTGGGTATCTTAAGATCGAAGCTTGTTCTTTTATTACGTAACGCAAAATTTTGGATTTTTGAAATATTGGAAATGTGATGCCTCACGATTGTTAATAGTTAATTTACGAAAATTGGGTGTGGTTTAAAAAAATATTTTTTAAATAAAAATAGTATTTTATTATTCTTGAGTACACTATCGATTTAATTTAATTTCTAAGAACACTCAAAAGTAAAACAATTATTGTGTTAGGTTGCTGCAAATATTTTTCAAAGTTTTTTTAAAGTAAGATAAAAATTGGAAGGATTGGTCAATGATCAGCAGGAGCCGGAGTCGAAGTCAAATCCTTTTTTAGGATCCGGAGTAGTTACATAGAAAAAAATGAAAGTCTTTCAAATTGCGTAGAAAAAATGCAAAAAATCATTAATTTAAATTTAGGACGTTGCAAATATTTTTTAAAAAAATTGCAAAAAATATGATTATTGCCCCCTGTTTTTTATTAATTTTGAAGGGAGCTTTAATTCTTCACAATTATAGTTATCCTTGACTAAAAAAATGAAAAGATAATGCTGAAAGATTCAAGATGTGGACACTGGACATGGCATAAATCACAAACATGCATTTGATAGTTCTATAAATTGAACAAAATTCAATGCATAAAAACAATTCGTTCAGAAACCATTTATTTGAACATTTTTTTCATTAGGGAGTTAAAAAATATGTCCGTCCTTGATGTTTGCAGGGATGACTTAAATATGTAAGAAAATTTAAGTCAAATTCTGAAAATGAAAGGGAAAAGGGAAATTATTATAGATTCAAGAGCGGAATGTCTCCGTTCTTGCTTTCTTTAATTTGAGTTAATTTTGAATACCCGCATAAAAAAGTACCATATAAAAACTTTTTTTCATATGGTAATTGAACTTTAAACTATATTGTTACTACCATTTCCAAAAATGTTTGACTACTATTTTAGAAATGGTATTTATATGGTTGGCATGAATTTTTACTATCTCACAAATGGTTTAACCATCTGGCATAAGGGTGGTTAGCAATGGTAACCTTAAAAAACTCAGTACTATTTTCGTCAAAAAACTGTTTGTTGTATGGTAAATAAATGGTTTAAGTACTATTTGGCAAAAAGTAACCTTAAATCAAACAGTTCACAAATAGTTTAATAACGATTTCACGATTTCATTTCGATGAAAAACGATTTCACAAATAGTTACCATTTCTCAAAGTGTCATTGTATGATCCAATATGGTAATCAAATGGTTATTTTTTATCCGGGTAATTATTAATTTTTAATTAAAAAGCATCAAAGCCAGTTTTTCATTTTGAAGATTTAAGAAAAAAATAAGAATGAAATTTATTTTAATTAAAACCAAGTCAAATACAACATTTCCTCATTTCATCTGGATTGTTACCTCAAGAGCAGAAAAAATGCACTTCCAGTACGATTTCTAAATGCAAAAAAAAAAAGAAAAACGAGGCCGCAAGCAACAATCAACTGTGTCGCCGAGGCCCCGGGGCAGCATTAAATGTGGTCCTCCGCCAAAAGTCGGGCAAGAAAATAAAATAAAAATGGCATAAAAGGCATAAACGAATATCAAAATCAAAATAAGACCAACAAGGGGAGGAGGGAGGGCAAATGCAATGCAGTTTTGGCAATCGCGGTCGACGCGCCGCCGCCGCACAGGAAAAGGGAATAAATATTTATGGCTTTGATCTGGAAGATCGATTTCCTCTCTTGTGTTCTTGATTTTTTCGTTGTGTTTTGTTTTGTACCCTTTCAAGACGAAAAAAAAGTCGACCTCTGCCTTTGGTCGGTCGATCGGCTGGCTGGAAGACGTGCAGCAGCACTGCATAATGTGACATTTATTCTGGGTAATAAACAATGGGGCTGTTCATCTTCCGTCTTTCGTCTCCACCCAGGACAAGAGAAAACCACTCTTTTTTTTTTTTTGCTGCTGCTCCAGTACCACGTTGATTGTCAAAGGGCGATCTTTCGGGACAATTTTCGGAATGAAATTCAGTGTGAATCGTAAAATTTTTATCGAATTGAAAGATAGAGAGAAAAAGCTCACGATCTGATTTAATTTTAGTTTATTGCGTCTATTTCCATTATCACGATTGTATTTAGCATTCGATGAGCATTAAATTAGAATTGTTGAGTCTTCTACCCGGATGGCTTTAAATGGTTTACTATCTGTTGATGGTAATAATTAAGGCCAACAATAAGAAACAATGTCACCTATAAATTTAAAGAGTTTTGTTCAAACAATTTATACAAATCTACTTTTAGACAAAATAATCTCGATACTTCCATTTGTCTGCTAATATTCCAGAATTATCTATATACCAAGTAACATTTTTAAAACCAACTAGCCATCATCAAGTTATATTGAAGTTTTATGGTAGCATCTTGATTGCCTCATAGTTTTCAAGGTATCAAGGTTTTATGTCTCGAACTTAAAAGTTTGTGACAATTTAAAAGCCAAATGACTTTCAATAAGGTTTTATGAAAGTTTTAAGAGAGTCTTAAAAACCTAATGTCATGCAAAACGTTTTTATCGCATGCTTCTTTGAAAACAAGGATGTTTTAGCTGTCAAGCCATATGCTCCTTAAAAAGCATTTAGCGCGGCCAATAAGGAATGCACAAATATGGCGCTAAACGCGTGTTCTGATTAAATGTGATGACCGTCATCCTGGTTGAAAAAATAAAAAAGTACGTTTTTAAGCAGAATTTCTAAAAGTTTAGCATAGCGATAGAAGTTTAAAAATAATTTGAATATTTTTTTCGAAGAATTGGGAAAACAAATATTTTTGTATGTATGTATGTATGTATGTATGTATGTATGTATTTGACCCCCGTCTTGGCAGGACTTGGCCATGACCACAGTATATTTCAACTGAGACGGTTCGGTTAGTAACCACCATATATCTCAAGAAACTTTGAAGCGAATACCTTTCTCTGGCTAACGATTTCTTCTGAAATTGTACAGACATAGATCGGTAATGCAGATGACTCGGGCCTGGCAATCCACGACTCCCTCGTCCAGTTCATGATTATATGAGATGGCCCTGGGCTGTTTTGAGACGGTGTTAGTAGTAATATAATGGATTGATATGTTATATACCTTGTGACATTATTTCGCCACTACGGATTAATTCAGTTAACTCCATGATGGCCGACTGGTTAGCGTCCCAGACCATCAATCCAAAGGGTGTGAGTTCGAATCCCACCTGATTCTTAAAGGTTTTTTGTTCATATTCAAAGTTCAATTTCTGATTCCAAACCGACCGGGATTTGATCCCTGAACCTTCTGCATTCGAGGCAGAAGCCGCAACCATTGAGCCACGGAGCCGGTTAATTGGAAAAACAAATATTTTTACATTAAAAAACTACAGTTACAGTTTGGCTTTATCTCCACCACATTTATTGATAAAATTTCCATAAAATTTTATGCCCAAAGGCGTCATCCATAAAGTATGTCACGCTCTAGGGGGGGAGGGGGGGTCTGAGCAAGTGTGACATTGCATGTTATAAGTATAGGAAAAGCGTGACAAAGGGGGGGAGGGGGGGTAAATTTTGGCTGATTCTAGCGTGACGTACTTTATGGATGAAGCCAAATAAAACCTGTTTGACATAAGACGTTTGAAGACGTATGAAATGACATTTTGCCATAACGCATGACTAGGTTTTAACAGAAGTTTTATTAAGGCTTTGAGGAGGTGGTTAGGATTCAGTTGACCGTGAAAACCTTTTCCGAAGGCCCTTATGGGTTTTAAAAAGGGTTTATCGGGGTTCTGGGGAGTTTGTTACGGCTAAGTGGTTTTAATGTAGGTTTTGGCTGTTGGGTTTTATAGCGGTGGTAACAGCTTAAATAAAACCTGAAATGTTACTTGGGTAGACATGATTGAAACAAGTTCATGCAGTACAGGTTTTATTTTTCATAATTTTAACGAACCGTAGTGCAATTCTAGAGTTTTTTTTAAGATCATAGGCCCTATACAAAAACTTTAGAATTGTTCATTATGTCTGAAGAATCTTTTCTTGAATTAGATGCATCAGCAATATAAGTTCTAAACAGTTTTTAGTTTGCAAAAAAAAAATCCATTTTTATAAAGTAATAATTTTTTAATCGAAACGGTTAGATTTCAAAAAAAGTTATTACCTAAATATTATTATTATTTTTTAAAATAAGACTAGAACTCACAACTTAGTCTAAAAGTTGATTTCAATGCACCATTTTGAAGCAAATCAGAGCAATAGTGGAAAAAGTCATGGTGAATTCACCTCTTTTAACGCGTAAATCGAGTATAGCAAGAAAGAAAGTTTGGCAGAAGATGGCACTCGCTCCTATCTCCACCCAATTTGCTGATTTATACTGTTTAAACAACTTTTTGTTTAAACGGTTGAAAAAAACTTGCTTGCTTACTTCCTATTGAGATATTTCTCACTCGGCTTTTCATGAGCTTTAATTGATCGTCAAAGCGCTGATATGGCAACATTAGAGGCACAATGGATGACTAGATGCTGTTCTCCTATTTTTAAAAGTTAGTTGTTTAGTTTGTTGCCAAAAATAACAGTTCTTGAAAGTACGTTTTGCAACTCCATTGCGAAACTTCAGACATAATGAACAATTCTAAAGTCAAATTTTAAATATTATTTAGTTTTAATTTTCATCAATAAATTAATGGAAGCAATTATAATTCGCCTTTCTCATCTACAGCTGAAGTTCTACGCTTCGGTTTCTGATTTTTGATAAATCAAATGTCAAAATTCTCGGTTTTACTTCTCCAAACTTCAGTTCATTCGATAAATTTTGAAAAAAGTTGTATAGTTTTGGCTGAACAACAAAAATAATACAGAACATTTAAAAAGTTACTTTAAATTTTCGAACATTTCGAGGCCCAAACTAAAAAAAAAGTTTGTTGAAAAGTTTGTTAATAAAACTATTCAGCACTCAAATGAATGCCAAAAAGACATTTTTTGATCCATTTGAGTGCTGAAATAGTAGTTTATGCAACAAGTTGCAAAACTTGATTTTTTCAGCACTCGTCGTATTTATCCAACTCGGTGAACCTCGTTGGATAAATATACGACTCGTGCTGAAAAAATCCTCTTTTTGCAACTTGTTGCATAAACTACTATTTCAGCACTCAAATGGATCAAAAAATGTCTTTTTGGCATTCATTTGAGTGCTGAATAGTTTTATTAACAAACTTTTCAACAAACTTTTTTTTTAGTTTGGGCCTCGAAATGTTCGAAAATTTAAAGTAACTTTTTAAATGTTCTGTATTATTTTTGTTGTTCAGCCAAAACTATACAACTTTTTTCAAAATTTATCGAATGAACTGAAGTTTGGAGAAGTAAAACCGAGAATTTTGACATTTGATTTATCAAAAATCAGAAACCGAAGCGTAGAACTTCAGCTGTAGATGAGAAAGGCGAATTATAATTGCTTCCATTAATTTATTGATGAAAATTAAAACTAAATAATATTTAAAATTTGACTACATTCATTACATTACATTCATTACATTCAAAAGAATTGTTACATCTTTAAATTGCTTTACCAAAAAAACTCTTGAGTGTATCGTAAATATTTCGACACTATTTTCCGAAATTTCAATTAAATGCAAATTTAATTGTGTTCAACAAGTCTTTACTATCAAATAAACTAATGACACAAAATCCATGTTCAACCATTCACAGACCCTCCCCTTTAAAAATTCTACCCTCAGAAACCCCCGTGGGAGTGTACTTGGCCCTGGATCCTCCCACTAGCGTTTAATAACGATCCGCACTCATTAAAATAATGCCAAATGCTTTTTCAATGGCGTTCGTTGCTGCATTCACCGGTCCCATGAACCCCTTTCTTCAAACTGTTTGCCCGTCCAGATATCGCATTACAGGCCCGTAATTACAACCCTTCACAATTCTAACAATAAAAAAAGAGAGAGAGAGACGTCCACGGTCTCACACGCAAGCGAAGTGTCTTCATTTCTCGGCGACTTGTTTGTGAATAGTTTGTGCGTGTTAATGGAAGAAATGCAACAACCTTTACGAAAATTGAGAGTAGAAGTTTTACACTGAAGACTTTTTGAAAACGTTTTTAAAATCTAAAAGTTAATGTTAGCAGTAAAACTCATGCAGTTTGATTATAAAAATAAAAATGTAGTAGAAATAAACAAACTAGATTAGTGATAAAACTTGAGCAAACATTTTTACAGTTAACCCTTAATTCTATTTAACAAAAAACCTCAACATAAAGAACCAAGGTGTGAGCAATTATGATTCAACATTTTTCAACTTCGCATGTAGTGTAGCTACATTTTTTCTAAACACTTTTATCACTTTTGCTAGACTAAATGCGTAGAAATCTGCGAACATAAACATCTAAGTGATGTTAAATGTTAGTACATGTGTGTGTAAATGCATACAGAATAAAAAATCATTATTTAAAAAAATGGCTGCACAGCAGATCTCAAGGGTTGTCGTCTTCCATTTTTATTATATTAATGTCACACACACACAGACTCATACGTGCCATAGAACGTGCAAGGGCTCATTATAAATTTCATCATTCAAATTCAAGCAATAAAAAATATGAAAAGCAAAACAAAGAAAAGAAGACCCCTTTTCAGTTAGTTTCAGCTGATGATGGCGGTGGAGGACGAATATAAAAAAGCAAAGCAACAGAAAAAAACAGGAAAAAAAGTAAAAAAAGCGCCAAGAAAAATTGCAGCGGTGACAGCGCGTTACACTTGTGCATTGCTATTGCAATCACGTAATGCTACACACAAACACATACGCACGTTTAGACATGTGTGCGCATCATATCGGGTGTAAAATCATTAGGACAATAATGATAATAATGCATATGAGGAACCGCGCGGTAATTGGCAACACGGGTGTGTTCATGCCATCAATTATTTCAACACCGGCCCTGGGTCTTTGTTTGGAGTTGTTTTGCATCTGCTATGATTTTTTTGCGACTGAGGAATTGATAATAATCATAATTTCTCGTTGGAAGTGTCGGGAATGACTTTGTGCGCTTGAAGTAAATCATACTGCTTATTAATTTGCAGAAATGAAGAAGGGGTCAATTTGTGCTACCGTTACGAGTTGGAGGGAGTTTTGAAAACGCATAGGTATACAAATATTTTAAACTTAACCATTAAAAAACAATTTTGAGATTTAAAAAAAATATTTTCCAGGATTAAGAATTATTCGAAATATTCCTAATCGTGGGATGACATATTCTAAAAGGTCCCAAAAATTACAAAGCCTTGGATTTTTACAATTGTTTTAAAAGTAGTTCTAAAGATTTTCGCAAATTATTTCACGAGTTTTGAATTTGTATTTTTTTTAATGAATTAGGCTTTGGCTAGAAATTTTGTTTCTTAAGTTTTTTTTTTTGAAAAATTTCAATTCAATTTTGCTGAGTACGTAAATATATGATAATCTGTATCTTGAGACGGAATTGTATGACACCAAGTGTTCTGCAAAGTTGAACATTATAATCAAGACTTTTCAGAAAAAAACAGTTACTTTAAAATTAGTTATTTCTTTCATTCAACTTTTTTTTCATTAAAGGTTGGATTCCCAAAACAATTTTAAAAAAAGATCGGAATTTATGATATATATTCTAAGATTCAAAATACATTTTTGAGCTATAGTACCTAATGGTGCAAAATCTGGTTCTGGAGAAATTATTTTTTGAAAAAAATGTAAAATTTGAAAAAATACCGAATCGTGGTCAATAAATTTCAATAAATTATTTTTAAAAGCTGGATCTAATTTTCGATCGAAAAGTACTTTACCGTATTTACGATAATGTGCACCGTCTGGGAGTTATAGACACATTTAAAATACTTCTAATCTAATCTAATCTAATCTAATCTAATCAGACCCTAGCGCAGCCAATCTTTCGAAGGGATCCTGGAGAGTGCCTTAGGTTAGATGACGCCTAGCACTCTTCTTGTCATTTATTAACATTTGTAGTGCGCCATTGCATCGGAATGCATTGAAACATCACAAGCGTTAAGGCGGCCAGGCCTACTGCGAAAAGCCGTATCGCAGAGATAACTCGTAATTGGGTTGAGTTTGAGCACAGAGTGTTCGAACAACAACACAATTCTGAATCGACAGGGGAGGAAGAAGCGTGGGTACACACCACCATACGCTCCGAGATTTAGTTGTATTCGTTGGGAGTACCATGCTAAGAAGGTTTGGTACTCCGGAACCCTCTGGGATGGGACATTGTATTTCCACGAATGCCCTGGACACTATTTGCCGTGGTTATAGCGCCACAACTCGCTCTCTGTAACAGTATTCCTAATTCCAGTCCACGCTCACCAAGTCATATTCGTATTCATCATTTCAAATTTATGTGTTCTTAACTTTCTCGTTGGGAGCAGATGGGAATCGAACCCAGAACCATTCGCTTACAAAGCGAACACCGTAACCAGTCAGCCACGGCCGCTCCATATAGACACATTTAAAATACTTCATGAAGAAAATCCATCCCTGAAAAATATTGCTGCAAAGCTGAGAAGATTTACTACAATTTTCTCTCTAAAACTTTGAAAATCGGACATTAATTTTTAGAGTTACAGCCTCACAAAGAATTTGAATCGATGAGAATGAGTTTTTTAAATGTCACCTGTAATTTACAACTGACAATATCTCGAAATTTGAAGGAATGAAACTTTTCTGAAATGTTTAATAATAATCATTTGTAAATTTTAAAATTTGGTCTATATATGAAATTAGGAAAATTATCTATTTGTATACAAGTCCCACAAACGCGTTATCCTATGAAATTTTTTGTTATGTCCTATGTTATTTTTTTTATTTTAATGAAAATTCAGACTTCAATTTTATGGTTTTGATTGAACTTCGTCCTTAAATATCCTATGGCCAAAAAAGCAATTTTTTATCACTTCTTTCCAAGGCTAAATACGTTTTATCCCGAGCAGACGGAAATAACGAGGGAATAACATTTTTTGATATTGGAAAATACTAGGCCAATAACATTTTATGTTATTTATAACAAGATTTGTTATTCGCCGTTATGATTTTTTTGTTATTGGATCCCGGGCAGAAAGTTGCATCTTGGAAAAATCTACCCATGTTCGTAAAAACACGAACAAGCCAAGTTCACCCCAGGGTATGGTTAAGAGATAACCGAACATGGCCACGAACATAAATTGTTCGAGGTGTATCTGCGAAAAATCTTGTTGAGTTTATTTGACCAACAATGCCACATCAAGTTGAGTTTATAGTAGCAAACAACTGAAATCTTCCAAAAATCATATCAAGTTCATAAAGTAGATTTTGATCCCAAAAATAATTTTATTGGTTTTTAATGCACCCCGCCACTATTCAGACCCCCCACCCCCTTCTTTCTCTTCACAAATATGAGTAATATTGCAGGAATATACGCACTTACATCAAAACAAGATTTTTCAAAGTTGAAAAATTATTTTACTTTAAAAACTCATTAAAAAATTGTGGAGAAAGCGTTGAATTGCCAAAATGTCACAATAATTTTCCAAATCACGAAAAAGTCTCTATTTCCATTTTTTTAATTAAAAATAAAAGTTTATGAAAATATTCCTAAAATTGCATAAGTCCAAAAATCCGCAAAAAAAATTCAAAAAGCCTGGTAATGTTTCTTATCAAAATAATTTTTCAAAATGTTGAAAAATATTCAACTGGCTGAGAGCAAAAATTTCGCAAAGTCCTGAAAATCTAATAAATTCTACCGAAAATCTTGTCGTGATACGGATCCCGTAAATTTTCTAAGTGCCGGAACGATTTTTGTAGGGGGTATATCAATAATTATTAAAAACCAACTTTCGAATTTCAAATTTTCAATGAAGACGTTTTGTTAGGGACATTATTTTAGGAACAAACTGATATTTTTGTAAAAATCGGACAAAAATTTCCTGTAATTTCGACGATTTTTCCGAAATTTTGGTTCAAAGCAAAAATAAACATCAAAATAATTTGTCATGTTTCCAAACTCCCAAAAATTTTCTAAGTCCCAAATTTTTTTTTCAGTTTCCTGTTCTCGAAAATTTTTTAAGTGTTGAAAATATTTTACTGGCCGAAAGCCAAAATTTTGTTAAGTCCAAAAAATCAAATAAATTCTACCAAAAATCTTGTCGTGATACGGATCCCGTAAATTTTCTAAGTGCCGGAACGATTTTTGTAGGGGGTATATCAATAATTATTAAAAACCAACTTTCGAATTTCAAATTTTCAATGAAGACGTTTTGTTAGGGACATTATTTTAGGAACAAACTGATGTTTTTGTAAAAATCGGACAAATTTTTTTTGTAATTTCGTCGATTTTTCCGAAATTTTGGTTCAAAGCAAAAATAAACATCAAAATAATTTATCATGTTTCCAAACTCCCGAAAATTTTCTAAGTCCCAAAAAAATGCTTTTTCTGTAAAAAGTAAAGAATTAAAAAATATACGCAAAAATTTCAAGGTCCAGCATAAATAAAATCAAACTTTAAAATATCAGCTCATGAAAATTATTCTAAGTGTCGGAAATTGAAAATTATGTCAGTGACTGCTAATTTTTCCTAAGTAGAGCATAAATTTGAAATAAAGTCAAAATAATCATTTCATGATGTTCAGGTAAAATTTTGGAAAAAATAAAATTATCGAAATTTTTGCTAAGTCCAAAAAAACTACCACTAACAGCTCAATATCAACTGTAGATAATGCAGTATGATCATGGAATATACTTTCCATGATACGCAGTCGGTTTCATAAGTCGTCATAACTCGAGGAGTTTACAGCAAGATGCGAATAAACAAGCCAAGATAGTTCGAAGTTATATCCACTAACTCACTTTCTGCCCGGGATTGTTATTGTAATAACAGACTAATAACATTTTTAGTTATTCTTCGAACAAATCTTTGTTATTATTTTTTGTTATTTTAACAACTAATCCGATCATCCCATTAACAGTTTGAGGTATTCTTCCAATATCAGACCGATAACATATTTTGTTATGATAACATAAACTGTTATTGAACTCTTATGCAAAAATGGATTTTGCAAGAATATTCCATAACACTTTCTGTTATTTTAACTGTATTTGTTATTGAAATGGCATGAATTTAGTTATTACCGTCTGTTCGGGTATTTGGCCGTTTTCAAAGGAAAGTCGTGATTTTGAAAGTCATGGAATAAGGTGTGATCATGCGAATTTCAGGTAGTGTTCTGTTATTGAAAAAATGGCAAATAGTTCCTAAAATCGTATACTAGGAGAAATATACCCATTTTAAGCCTAATAAGCGGTTGTGTTTGAATGATGCTGGATAATCTGGAGTGTTCCTTGAAATTCACTAAAACCAAGTACACCAACGAGTAGAGCAACTTTTTGTGAACATTTCTGATTATTTTCACTTTTATTAAAAGTTATGCTATTTCTTTTACAAGCATTTAAAAAAAATATTTCCCAAATGCATTCTAATCAGTCGAGTGCATTGGGCCACGCCCATTTTCCTATTTTCAGCTTAGTTCTTTTTTTCTTCCAGCGCTCTTTTGGGTCTGCTTAGTGCTGCAAATTGTGATGAAATTAAAAGCGAACACTCACGAAAATTAGCATTCAAAGAGAAAGTTTCTTTGCATCCCCGGGCAGACGGTAATAACAAAATTAATAATAATTCAATAACAAATCCTGTTAAAATAACAAAAAGTGTTATTATTTTATCCTGAAGATCAACTTCAAGAAGCAAAAATAATAACAGTTTCTGATAAAATAACAAAATTTGGTATTGAAGTGATATTATATTAAAAATGTTTAATAACACGCTAATAAGAGGAAATGTTATACATTTCAAAAACTCTCCTGATAACAAAATTTGTTATTCGTTCGGTACACTGACTTAGAAATAAAATTACCATAAATCGCACAAATGGAAAAGTTTCTAAGTGTCCATAACACAATCTGTTATTATTTTTTCTTTTGTTAAATATGTTTAGATCTTTGGGATAATTTTGTCTAATTTCGTCGGGGTCATTATTTTGGCCATGAAATGGGGTCCTTAAGCTAAAATTATTCTAAAAAGTTGAAATTTTGGAAGTTGATTTTTTTAATTATTTGATATACCCCCTAAAGGACTTTGTTTAAAATGGTTAGAACTATGGGATAATTTTGACCAATTTCGTCAGGGTCATTATTTTGGCCATGAAATGGGGTCCTTAAGCTAAAATTATTCTGAAAAGTTGAAATTTTGAAAGTTGATTTTTTTAATTATTTGATATACCCCCTAAGGGACTTTGCTAAAATTGGCTAGAACTATGGGATAATTTTGACCAATTTCGTCAGGGTCATTATTTTGGCCATGAAATGGGGTCCTTAAGCTAAAATTATTCTGAAAAGTTGAAATTTTGAAAGTTGATTTTTTTAATTATTTGATATACCCCCTAAAGGACTTTGTTTAAAATGGTTAGAACTATGGGATAATTTTGACCAATTTCGTCAGGGTCATTATTTTGGCCATGAAATGGGGTCCTTAAGCTAAAATTATTCTGAAAAGTTGAAATTTTGAAAGTTGATTTTTTTAATTATTTGATATACCCCCTAAGGGACTTTGCTAAAATTGGCTAGAACTATGGGATAATTTTGACCAATTTCGTCAGGGTCATTATTTTGGCCATGAAATGGGGTCCTTAAGCTAAAATTATTCTGAAAAGTTGAAATTTTGAAAGTTGATTTTTTTAATTATTTGATATACCCCCTAAAGGACTTTGTTTTAATGGTTAGAACTATGGGATAATTTTGACCAATTTCGTCAGGGTCATTATTTTGGCCATGAAATGGGGTCCTTAAGCTAAAATTATTCTAAAAAGTTGAAATTTTGAAAGTTGATTTTTTTTAATTATTTGATATACCCCCTAAAGGACTTTGTTTAAAATGGTTAGAACTATGGGATAATTTTGACCAATTTCGTCAGGGTCATTATTTTGGCCATGAAATGGGGTCCTTAAGCTAAAATTATTCTAAAAAGTTGAAATTTTGAACGTTGATTTTTTAATTATTTGATATACCCCCTAAGGGATTTTACTATAATTGGCTAGAACTATTAAAATAATTTTGACCTATTTCATCTGGGTCATTTATTTCACCATGAAATGGGGTTTCAAGCTAAAATTAATCCGATTAAATTAACTTTATGGAGTTCATTTTTTATTTTTATTTTTTTATATTCCCTAACGGAATTGATTTATTTAATGAGAATTTTTGAAGTGTGAATAACAAAAACTGTTATTATTTTCACAGAGCGAGGAAGTCGGAGCTGACGTTGAAGTTCGAGCTGGAGTGAGACCTCGGAGACTGCATCGGATTCAGCGAATTTTCAGCAACTTTTACTCGGAGTCGGAATCTGTGAAGTCGGGTATTTTTGGAGAGCTGAAGTCGTCGTTGACGTCATATCCTGCATCCAGAGTCGGAGTTGTCTTCAATGTATGGATTCAAAGTCGCTTGGAGGTACCCGACTCTGCAGCCCTGACTAGTACATAGGAGTTATGGCAACTGCAGGTTTATTTGCAAATTACAAATAAACCAAAACAATAACTTTTTTTGTTATGGAGACATACCAGTTCAATAACATTTTTTGTTATTATGCTGCTCCACCTCTCCGCACAAAATAACAAATCTTGTTATTCTTTCATGATTCCTTCTGTGTTATTGGTTTGTTATTGTAATAACAACATAATAACAGTTTAAGTTATTCTTCGAACAAATCTTTGTTATTGATTTTTGTTATTTTAACAACTAATCCGATCATCCCAATAACATATTTCGATCTTCTCACAACATCAAAAACTGACCTTCCCAAGTTATTTCCGTCTGCTCGGGTCACTGGCTTACTCTAACAGGCGCTGCTGGTGGTGTTGGTGGCCACCCTTTGTTCTTTATTTGCCCTCGCGGTCGCTCGATTTTCTTCAGCCTTCGATTGGAATGGGTCGTCAAAATTCAAACGTCAAAAGACTTGGCGCGTTTGTTTTTTTGATGGCGCTTGCTATTTATTTACATGTTTCGGGATTATTTTTCAAGTGAGTGACTAACTAATATGCAAAAGAACATGCTGCCGGTAGTTGGAAGCAATTTCATATCTTAAAGGGGTTACATACATGTAGAAAATCAAAAATTTCATATATCAGAAAATTTAATAAATTCACTTAAAAGATGATTTTCAATCACTCCTGAAAGTTTCATGAACATATTTCATGATTAAACTGAGTAAGAGACGATTCACGTTCAAAATTTCGCCATGCGCAAAGCGAACTGTCAAACTTTGTGAAAGTTTTTCTCTGAACACCGAGTTGATTTACGGGTGCCACGATATCTCGAGATGGGATGGACCAAATTGGCTGAAATTTGAGATGAAGACTTGCAAGACATATCCCGTGTGCATGACGAAGCCCGATTTTAAAATTTTGCTTTTAAAAAAAATCAAATATCAAAAACTGGCGATTTTTTATATGAAAAAAACATAAACATATTTTTATCTTTTTTTCAAACAAACTTTTTGAAAATCGGGCTTCGTCATGCACACAGGACCGGTTTAACGAGGCTTCACCAAAATTTTGGACCGAATAGGTCAAAGCAGTGTGGAGATATCGTGGCACCCGTTTTTTGAAACTGCTAACTTAAAATGGCTATATCTCGGCAATGATACAACCAAATATCTTCAAATTCATTTTGACAATAGTTGAAAATATATATTTTAATGCCCTTAAAACAGATTTAAAAAAAAAGCTTAAGTGTGTGTCCTAACCAAACTCTTACATTTTTGTCGATTTACATGTATGTAACCCCTTAAGCGCTTTGAAAACGTTAGCGCAAGTGAAAAGATATTGATGGCGACTTTCGTTAAGCCGTTAACCTCTGATCTTGCGTGTGGATACTCGAGGCGATGCTGTTGCTGGTAAGTTCATATCCTAAATTGTATTTTTGGAGCTTTAATCGAGCATCAACCTCTCAATATGACGAAGATAGGTGTTTCATTAGAAAGGGTATATTTCCCCTAAATCATGATTTTCTTCTTTTTGGTTGGGCTTTCGGTTTTTTACCGAATTTCTCTAAACTATGGAAGGAATTTGAGACAAGACATTTTTGGAAGAATTTACCAAATTGGACACATTCGACTGCCAAAATTCAGATTTGTAGATTTTTTCAGCTGTCAAAGGGGAGAATATTTTCCAATTTTTTTAAATAAAAATAAAATATAGAATTGATGAGAGTTCGACTGTTGTGATTATGTTTGAGTTTGACGTTTCGGTGCTGATTGGCGTCTTCTTCAGGGGGAACTTTTAATTAATAATTTAATGTTAGAAACACATAGTTGAGGAAACACATAGTTGTTTTGTTACAAGTCCTCTACTCTATATATTTATACAAATGTAATATTTTTTCAGGAAATCCAATTCTCTACAACTTTGTCGAAGGGTGTAAAACAATCCGAGTTGATTATTATGAGGAATTAGCAATGCGGATCAAGCCTGGAGGAGTCCATCGAAAAATCACGCTCTATACAAAAAGTTGAAATTTTGTACGGAGAAAAAGCCACGAGGGATGACAATTTCAAATTTAAAGGCCGCGTGGTTTAAGCACGATCCCTGTGTGTTTGTATCATTTATGTTTGAAAGTGTCATAAAATCAAGTTCCATGTTGAAATAACTAGAAGTCCACCGCTTTTCAAGAGGAAGTCCAACACAGCAAAAACCAATGAGTAACCTAGTACTCTACCATACGTTAGCATCGAAGAGGCAAATCCCTGTGCAACACTTACTAATTACTGGCTCGTAAATTTGCTCCTCCTTAGCCATCGAGACAATCGCAAAGCTCTCCAGCTTAGCTCTTTATTAGTTTGCCTCGTAGCATCGGTTTTAATGCTTTCGATCTATACTGCTCTGGAAACGCACACATTGCAAAGTAGCTCTCTTTTTTCCGAGTTGACGAGCAAAAAAACAATCCCTGGAAGACTTTATGTGGAGTTCAGAGGCGGAAACGCAATCAAAATTAATTGCCTTTACACCATCTTTACGACATAGTCACCCCCCCGTATCTGCTACTGCACTTGACAAAAAAAGTTCTTAAACTCGACCTCATCGAAACAAAAACAACGCGGAAACTCGAGCAAAACATAAATTTCAACGGAACACTCCCAATAGAGAGTCAACGCGTAACGATGCTTAATTATGCATTGCTTTATAAGAGTGTAATAAACTTTTGGCGCGAAAAACGGTTTCACGCTGTGCGAACCATGTTGTTACGCTGGGTACGAAGAGGTGAGCATGCCACCCAATTTGCTGCTACTTTTGCGGAAAAGCAACAGCTTAGTTGAGGACATTAAGGTATATCCGATAGCAGTGATTGCACATGTAATTTGCGTAGCAATGGGAAATTCATCTCAGAAAATCAATATATATTTTTTTCGTTCAAAAGCTAACCTTGTTTTTTATCTTGAATTTTGATAAATATCTTAAAATGATTTATGATTGAACCATCATCATACCATACTGCCACTAAAACTATAATTTTCCTTGAAACTTCAAGTCAAACTTATTCTTCCGACTCGTTCACCTTCAACAGAATACTGCAATTTTGTCCAAAGTTTTCCCTGGACGAGGAAAAAAGTTGTCATATCATACCACTCCAAACGTGCAGCAACTTTTTTCCCGCAGATTTTTCTTCCCACAGTGGTGACGATATTACCCCAGTTAACCAAGGAAAACTACCACGTGATGAAAACACCTGCTGAGACGACTTCTCCGGGGGATTGGTTGGATGCTGTTTGCCGACAAAATTTTCACTTTACATCGAACTATGTGCTCTGTATTCCGCCAAGGAGGGTGAACGATGGATGTCGCAAAAGTTGTACGAAAAAAAACTCTAAAACAAAAAAAAACACTGCGAACAAGTTTTCCTACAGTTTCCCAAGAGTGGCAATTGCTGTCAAAAGTGTCCCTCCTACGTTTGACGTGCATGTTGGCTGCAGGGGTGTCGCTATAGAAATCGAAAGTGTCGACATTCCTTGCTCGCACCATGCATCGATCGATTGATGGTGTGGGAGTTTGTTAAATGTATGTGCTTAACTGGAAAATCGGAAAAGTTTATAGCCAGCAGAGTGTGAGCGTACGTGTTTTTTTAGTTTTGACAACGTTCTTCCATTTGCGACAGTACACATTTTCCTGAGCCTTAGCCTTTAACTTGGAAGGGCATTACAATCAAGCTTGTCTTCTTCATTGTCTCACTTACTTCCAACACAACGCTTTTTTAATATAACATCCAAAATAAGAATCAAACCGCGCTCAGTCATATCTTAACAATTGTTTTCATAGTTAGTTAGTTTTTTAAATGAAAACAAAAAATAGAGTTAAAAACTATTCAAAATTACCATATAATATTTTCATTATATAAATAAGAGAATTTCAACCTTTTTGATATTCAAAAAAAACGCGTTTAAATATTTCACCTTGAATAAACAAAAAAATAGAGCACGCAATGTAAACAAAAACAAACACATTTTGTTTGGCTTACCGTTCTGTGATTTGTCCCGAAATTTAGTTGAATTGGGTTGAATATATACAGTAGTTGGACATGCACGTGTGGCAAAATGTCTTTTGACTGAATTCCCTTTGAACAGTTGTCATCACCCTGCAAGGTGTGACAAAATAGCCAATCAGGTCGGAACTACTTTTTTATGAAGAGTGACAACATTGCACGGGGTTTTAAGGTTTTTGTTCAATATTTCAAGAATTCGAATTTTGAGGATCTGTGAAGATCAAAAGGTCAATCATTGAAAGGTGCCCAAAATGGCAGTCTAAATTTGGCCCACAATACACGTACGACAAGATAGCAAGATCACGACAAATTGATGAAATATAATCAAATTTACCGATTTTTTTTAATTTACTCTTTAAAAAACTGGTACTAAAACCATGACTTCTATGAAAAAAAATATTTTTTTTGAAAAATATTTAGATGTTATTTGAAAATATTTTTTTAAGGAGCATTCCACTTGCAATCGAAAATGAATTTATTTTTTATAAGATGCACCGCTTTAAGTAGAAGGCATTTTAAGCTTAAAATATTCAAACTTTTGAAGGAATTTTCTGATCGATTTTGTGTCTTCGGCAAAGTTGTAGATATTGATGAGGACTATTCAGAAAATATAGTTACATAGTTACATCGAATCTTTTTTAATTTAAAAAATAATATGTTTAGGGGACACAAATCCGCAACTTTTTGGGCCATATAGAAGTATTGAGAAAAATTTTGCCGCCAAGTTATGATTTTTAGAAAAAAAATATATGTTTTTTAAATAAAAAAAATCAAAAATTTGTTGGAATTCAGTTTTAAAGGTAATGATTTTTTGATAAAGTGCACCGTTCTAAAGATATAGCAATTTAAAGTTTAACTTAGAAATCTAAATTTTAACTTAGAAATTCCCGTTTATCGATTTTTAAAGGAGTGTCCATAATTGACCATTGCAGAAAGTATTTTTTTCGAAAAGTTTAAAAAAGAGACAATGAAGATTGGACCTCTGGTTGCTAGAATACAGCGAATAAAGAAATAAAAAAACAGGAAAATTAAGTCTCCAATGTCTCAAGCAAACAGACCCACATTTTCTAATACCAAAATCTCAGCAACTTTTCTAAATTATTCTGAAAAAATATTTTGAAGATTTTGGAATCAGTTCTTACATTTCAAATGGGCTTAATATTGAATATTGGGGCAAAAATAGACATGAAACCTAATTTTAACAAATTATGGATCGGTGATTTAAAATTAGTAGAAAAATTCCACAGAAAACACTAAAATTTAACATAAATAAAGTATGAGTTTTAAAAATATGTCTATGTTAATTCAATTAAAATAATTTTAATTCCACAAATATAAAAAACAGCCGCTTCTGCAACTTTTTTGGAAAACATTTAAACAAATAAAATTAAAAATTAGAATTAGAAATTTCGCGTTGAAAAACATGTGGAAATCAGTAGAGGTGGGCATAAAAGAGCGAGTCGCTCAAAGAGCAGGTTCACTGAAAAGAGCGAAAGAACCGTGGCTTACAAAAAAAAAGAACCGCGGTTCTTTTTTAAACTTCGGTCTTTTGAATAAACCGGCTCAAGATGGCATGATGTTTGCTATAAATATAATTTATTGAATTTCCAATAAAAATTAAGTATTAAATTTGTTTTTGAGAAATGAAAATGCAATTTCAAATATTTCAATACCTGTAAAAATTAATCCCAAAAATTTAATGATTTTTTAAACAACATGAAAACAACTTTTCACTTTACAACTGAATATTAGGGTGCCCAGAAAAAATGACCCCCTGCTCCACAAACGAAAAATGGTTTTTGGGTTATTTTAAGCATAGCATTAGCATTAGCATTAGCATTAGCAATAAAGGTCGCACAATTCCGGATGGCTGCACAACGCTTATCTTGCTGTTTAACTGTAATTAAACGTATGATAGCACTAGACTTTCATCCGGTTACAATATTCCAATACGGGAGATACCATGTTTTCATCTTTAGATGAGCGTGTAATACTATCCAGTAAGATAAGGGGCTCCTGGCCGGTACCTTGCTAACCTCGGGGATTGGAAGGTATGTTAGTAAACATCTATCTAGAATGCGCAGAGATCTCTACGTCACCTAGTGGTATAGATGTTTGTAGGGAGGTTTTGGACTCAATGTTAGTAAATTGAACGTTTGTTTTTTTTAGCACCATCACCACCACCACCAAAACAATACCATCACCACAAAAAGCCATGCTAGATTTTAATACAAATACATTACAAAACGAACACGACAATAACACCATCATCCCGGCACTGCCTACTGACGCGCAATAATATTCATTACCACAATTACCCCCCACTGCATGCATGGCTTGAACATGAACACGAACACAGCACAAAGAGAGCACCACAAAAATCCATCTTCTCATCACCACTGATTGCACGATACTGACGCGCAATAATATTCATTACCACAATCGGTTTTTGGGTTATTTTAAGCATCTGTGTAAATTTTGAGCGAAATTGGATGAGATTAACCCATTGATACCCAAGCCTAAAGTTGGTGAAAAAAAAGTTTTTCATGCAAAAATGACTTTTTTAAATCGCTAACAACTTTTCAGGATCGAGTTTTACAGCTTTGGTATGTTCTACAAAGTTTTAGAGCATTAAATTTTCAATAAGAATCTCACTTTTGGGAATATTTGGATAGAAGTAGCGAACCGTGCAGACCAAACCGTAAGAAACTTGGGTTTTCCATACATTTTTTCGATTTTTCCCATACAATTTTCACCTCCAAGTATCAATGGTTAAATGATAACTGATTTTGCTCATATTTGGCCCTAAGTTCTAAAATTGGTCAAGGAACAATATTCAGCTTGTGGAGCGAGGTTTTGAAAAAAAGTCCCATATTCTGGGCACCCTACTGAATATACATTAGAGTATCACCGGAATACAAATTTAAGCATTGAAATGAAGCATAATTTGTAAAATATTACCAAATAGTTCAGAGATTGTGGAAAAAAAATCCTTTTGTCCGATTTAACTTTAGTGTTTATAGACTTTATCGATTAAATCAGAATGTAGAAAAGAGTTCACAGAATGTTTTCTCCAAATAAAATATCAGCATTAGTTCAATTCTTGCAGAAATAAATGCAATTTTAAAATGAATAGCAATTTAATTGTTCTAACATCATTGATTTAAGTTTGGATACCATTCAATTACTCGAATGTTTAGGTTCGAGTAGAAATCTTGACATAGATACCGCCAAGACCTTTGGTTGTCAAGGGCATCTTCTCGGTTTCAGTTTTAATTATTTTTTTATCAAATAATTTGTAAAAGTAAAACCATTCAATCACTCGAGTGTTTAGGTTCGAGTAGAAATCTTGACATAGATACCGCCAAGACCTTTGGTTGTTAAGGGCATCTTCTCGTTTTCAGTTTTAATTATTTTTTTATCAAATAATTTGTAAAAGTAAAAAGTGAGATAATTTATTAAACCACACGATTCTTAAAAAAACCTTTTCATCCAAATTTTGAAAAAGAGCGAAAGAGCCGTTCAAAAGAGCGGCTCTTTTTAATGAGCGAATGAAAATGATCGGCTCCTAAAAAAGAGCGGTTTTGCTCACCTCTAGAAATAAGTGTTCAATATTTTTTTGATCAAAAAAAGATGTTTTGGAAAGAAAATTGCCATTTTTTTTTTTTTTTTTGGGAAGGTGTTGATGGAAACCTTAATGTTAAGTAACTTATATCCCGTGCTTTTAAAAAGTAGGGATCAATGCTGATAGTTTTCAAAAAATGGTTTAATCATTGAAAAAAAATGTTATAAAATGGCAGGATATGTTCAACGTACTGAGTCATCGATCGAATAAAATAACTCGCTCATATCGGCGCCTCTCATAACCTAATCATCATATCTAACCATTGCTTTGTACACAAACTTGGTTTTGGTGTTCCTTTCTCACCGTAGTGTGATGACTAGGTTTCCTTCCATAACATGTTTCGAATAGAGACAGCAACCTTCTCCACCCTCACACACGCAGTTATTAAATCACACAATAATAAAGTAATTTAATTCCAATGCTTCCCCTCGATTTCCAGCAACCCATCTTGGAAAAAGGGGAGCGAACCAGTTTCGCCCCGGAAGGCATCTCATACGGCGGACAAACAGACGTATCGATAGGCGACCCACGTACTGCGGGCCTTACGGGAAGGCTCCATCGTATCCCCCCAAAACATGCAGTGTGAAAACTCTTAGAGACTTCCGAAGGATGCGAGCTCGATCGAAATCTAATTTGGGCCTTTGTTCGGCACGTCTCCTTCCGCTTGGGGATGTCCTTGTCTTCTTCTGCTTCTTCCTGGTATGGGGGGGGTGGGAGTATCTGGTATTGTAAATGAATCAAACGACCCGAAAGTGGCCGGCACAAAACACATCTGTGCTTCATTTATGCTGCTATTGTGTGTTTGAAATATGCGTGTATGTGCCCAGCATCTACTCTATACTAGTCTTCATCTTCCTGTAGAAACAACCCCGCAGTCAGCAATTTGGACACTCCGGATATGGACTTGGACTTCAATAAGAAGTTCTTTTTTGGATTACGCTTTGTGTTTTTTGCTGGAACGACCGGGCTGTGGATCAAATTGGAATTGTGTAAGCTGGATTTTTGGGAATTCTTTCCGACTAAGTAACTTGTTCCTTTTGAGTTCTTTTGCTACTGTCTCTCAGATTCAGGACTGCTCAGTACTACTTATCAGTAGGTACTACTGAATAAATAAGAATTATTCGTAGAATGTTTTTTTTATTGAATTTAGTTCGATCATTATATTTGCCAAAAATCATTATCTCCAAGAATCAAGAACAATTCAAAAATCAAAAAAAAATTCCGTAACAGTGTCGCCACACAGCGCTGTCCTTCCCCGGGGAGTGCGCAATGGTTCACACTGCACAAATCATCGCGCCAGGCCGCGGAATAAGGGATCTACATCTCATCTACCGCGCATCGGCCTCTTCGCAACCACATCATAAATCATAACAAACACGCCATAACGACAGTTCTACATGAGCCACAAATCATGTAGACAGAACTTCAATTCACTGCAATGCACCGGCGGCGGCGACGACGGCGTCCTGAATGGCACTTCGGAACAAGCCGCACCGCGGTCGGTGTCTCCGTAAGAACTCCCGCTAAGCGTCTCGTAAAGACCCGCAGCAGATCATCCTGATGACAAAAAAAAAAGAACTTCATCTTTTCTAACCCGGTCCCCGGGAGAGTGTTAAAAGTCGCAAACAATTTCACAGCTGCGTGCGAAAATATATCTTCTTCATTTACCGCGCCCGTTGACATTCAAAAGTGTCGACGGTAACGCTTCATTGCGTTATACTTAGAACTACCGACTCCGTCGCAGTCAAGAACAAGTGACTTGCTGGTGTGATGCTTCACAGCCACAGCAACGTACTGCTGCTCCTTACCGCGCACACTGTCTCTGGTTTGTCCGTGCAGGGTACAACAGTTAATGATGCCTTACCGATTTGCACTTGATACCACACACACACACTCGGATTTGTTCACACGTGTTACTGGAACACTGATAAAAAATAGAAAAAATAAAAAATACCATGACTTATTACAAGTCTAATAACTAAATTCAGAAGCTAGGTGATAAGACGTCTCCCCTTTCTAAGAATGCAAAACTGTGATTTCTCAGCCATTACCGCATTTCTGTGGAAGAGTTTCATTAAAAAAAATTAAACATATATTATAATAATGCTACGTTACCATTGGGAAAAGTCTTCAAAAACTTTAGAATTGTTTTAAAAACACAATTTACTCAGAAAATGTTTCAATTTAAATACACAGCAACCGTCACTAATAACTGAAAATTTGATTGAAAATTCATTTTTTTAAGTTTTTATGCTAATATTTCTCAAGATTTCTAAAGATTTAAAAGAAACAGCTTGAGTCAACACTGACAATACCAAAAAAAATGCTTTTTACCATTCCTTGATCCAACTAAAATTAGATCATAACACAAGATTTAATAATGCTAAAACATTAGCATTAGCATTAGCATTAGCATTAGCAATAAAGGTCGCACAATTCCGGATGGCTGCACAACGCTTATCTTGCTGTTTAACTGTAATTAAACGTATGATAGCACTAGACTTTCATCCGGTTACAATATTCCAACACGGGAGATACCATGTTTTCATCTTTAGATGAGCGTGTAATACTATCCAGTAAGATAAGGGGCTCCTGGTCGGTACCTTGCTAACCTCGGGGATTGGAAGGTATGTTAGTAAACATCTATCTAGAATGCGCAGAGATCTCTACGTCACCTAGTGGTATAGATGTTTGTAGGGAGGTTTTGGACTCAATGTTAGTAAATTGAACGTTTGTTTTTTAAACACCATCACCACCACCACGAAAACTATACCATCACCACAAAAAGCCATGCTAGATTTTAATACAAATACATTACAAAACGAACACGACAATAAAACCATCATCCCGGCACTGCCTACTGACGCGCAATGGTATTCATTACCACAGTGACCCCCCACTGCATGCATGACTCGAACATGAATACGAACACAGCACAAAGAGAGCACCACAAAAACCCATCTTCCCATCACCACTGCTTGCACGATACTCATTTAATAATGCTAAAACATTGGCAGTATTGTTCTGCAAGATTAGGTATTCAATTTATATGATTTTTAACCGGAAAATTCTTTCAGCTAACGAGAACAGCATATTGCAATTATTGAAACATTCTGAAATTGATATTTTAATTTAAAAAATCACAATAAAAATTGAAAAAGGGAAATCTGTAGTATTTGTACTCAGAATTAATCATTTCTGTTTTGAAATGTTAAATTGAATTTGAGATTTGAGCATTTCTCTACGAAATCGAAATGTTGAATTGAATTTGAATTTGTTTTATTTGGCTCAAACTTTGTGGGGGTTTCCCACAAAGTGGGATTTTTTGTTATTGGTTCACCCATACAAATCTCCATTAAATTTTGGCAGCTGTTCATACAAAAATGGTTCGTAAATATTCGAAAATCTGTAACTTTTGAAAGAACTTTCTGGTCGATATGGTGTCTTCGGCAAAGTTGTAGGTAGGGTCCTCAGGACTATTAAAAAGATAGGTACAGGGAAAAGAAATTGCCAATTTTTAAATTAACTTTTTTTGCACAGAAAATCAATTTCGTAAAATCGTTTTTTATTTATTTTTTTACTTTATTGATATGTTTAAGGGGACAAGAAAACGCAACTTTTGTGCCGTAGAGAAGTAAGGAGAATAATGTGCAACCGAGAAACTTATTTTTTTTAAATGAAAAAATGTCTATTAAAACCAGCTTTCAAAAGATGGATTAGACCAGTGTTTCTCAATAAATTGGTCATTCTTGGTAGGGGAATGACGATTTATATAGAAATCCAATGCATTTTTGTACTTTGTTTGAACCTTTAAAGCTCACTATATTTTTGAATATAAAAGAATTTTGTTTATCACGCTAGCAATTTTTATTTCCTTAGATTTCATATAACTGAAAAAGCCTAAAATTCAAAAATGTTAATCGATAAACATGGAAATTTCCGTAAAATTGTGTCGTTTTATCAGTCTTTCATGAAGATAATCATTTATTATTCTTTGCATTCCCTCAAACATGAGCAGGTCTTGAAAAATAGGTTTTCCTAAATCAAATTTTGTGAATTTTCACATCATTTGAAACATGAGCAGAAGTTGGATACATCTGAATTCTGAGTACGCTATCAAATCGGGCGTCTAGTCTATATATATAAAAAAAATCGACGGTTTTGTTCGAACGCGAATCAGTTCAATACGGAGCGTCGGATCGAGGTGCTTTTTGTAGCGTTGGGTTCGTATAAGCCCAAGGAATCCAGAGCATCGGCAAATTGTATGGAGAATGTTACGTAAAATCATATTTTGATCACAGGAGGCTGAATAAGCAAACAAGCTATACGTCAACAAACAAAAAAAAAAGACAAGACGAAGTTTGTCGGGGTTAGCTTGTTTTACATAAAAGTCCCTTTGACACCAAATTTCTATCTCATCACAATTTCAGGCAAATTATTGAAAAACACCTCTTTTTTCGCATGCTCAAAAATTAAAGGGGTCGTACCGACCCTCCGTCACGAGATATAAAAAAACAGACCTCGGATTCGTGATCAGGGACAAAAGTTACCCCTTAGGACAAAGTTTCACGTAAATCGAAGAGGGGTCGGGGCAACTGCTGTGTGAGTTGGCGGAGAATTACCCATATTAAATTTGAAATCTTTTAAAACTGGGCACCTTTTTAAAAAAATTATTTTTGAGGTTTTGACGTTGATTCGAGTTTTTCAAAACATTATTTAAATTAATTTCTGGGAGTAAGCAAAGTTCTGCTTTTGGAAAATAATCGAGTTTCAAATAAGTTATAAAACGTCCATTATGAAAGGGTGGGTTTCTTTTAATTGATTACTCCAAAGTGTTGAGTTTGACGGTCCAAAACGTTCTGATTTTATTGTGATCGAAAAGTCCCCCAGAGCCTCACACACGAGGTACTGAGGTTTTGCTTACTGAGCATTAATCGAGCTACTTGCTTTAATCGCGGCGAGGTAAACGAAGTTTAGCTTTGTTCGCAGTTTGGGTTACTGTTGTCGGCTGTGCTGACGATGTTGGTGGCGTCGATCAATTATGCGGAAAGCAATTTCCGTAACTAATATTTTATTAAAATTTATTTGACTTATTTTTTCAAGTTATTTTCTTCAAAAAAAAAATATCAGTCAAGATTTCTGTTTATGATTGACAAAAAATAAAACTGTAAGTGTTTGCTTTTGCTTTATACAGGAACTTTTAGAAAAACCCGATTTAATCCCACCTGGGGTGAGATAGAGCCTTTCTTACAAAAAGAAATTAACGGCAGTTGATTTTTTTTTTTCAAAGAAATAGAAAAATAAAAAATGGTCCATTCATAATACAATTCGAAACTCAACCATATTTTTTCATATAACTGAAAAGCGCTGGTTTATGCCCCATTTGCCATGGCCGGTTGTAAGCTGTGCTCGCACACAAGCATTTTCGATTTTTTTAAATCAGAACACATTGTTTTTGAGACAGAGAATTAGCTCACAATTTGCGATGTTCGTAATGTTTTCTGCATATCGCTAAATTGTTCGTATTCTCTGAGTGTTTTTTTGCACTTTTCAAAATATTAAAAATTAACGAGAAAACAAAATAATTCCGTCTTGCTCCAATGCGTTAAAGTGGTTACAAAATGACTGGCAGAAAGTGTTTCAACACCCGAGAATTTGCCGTGTTGTAAACAACGATGTAACGGTAAAGCCGCATAAATGTTCTTGAAAGCTTTGAAACGCCTACTGTAATTCACTAAACTGTCATTTAGGCGTTAGGCAAAATTGTGAGCTTTCAATAAGCAAGCCAGAAAACTATGTAGTATGCATTTAGGCGTTTTTGGGATTGGGAAGCATACAACGACTGAGCGCTTGGTGGGACTTCACTACGACAAACGCAAACGTACCGAATAAACCACCTTGGTGCGCTGGTACGATGAACAAAAATACTAATACACAAAAAGGCTAGTACCGAAGCTAGAAAACCAAACCCGCGATGAGCGTTGTCACTGGCACATGGGAAGCTTGGACGCTTCCCAGAAATTCGTTCGCTCAGAGTTCGATCAGAGAATGAGCAAAACAAAAAAGAAAGGCAAAAGAATGAGCATGAGGCTTCAGAACAGATAGCTGCTTGCGTCTAGTTTGCGTTCACTGAAGCTAAGCATAGAAAATAATGATAGGCGATGTGTGATGAACGAGCAATCGATAAAGCAACTTGCACTAAAAGGGGGTAATCTAGTATCAAAACTCTATACGCGCCAGCATCACGCGCCAGCATTACTCGCGTCTGCATGTGAAGCTCAACTTGACGTCACGCGTGCTCTACAGTAAATTAGGTGCCAAAATTCGGATATTGGAGGTAGACCAATTCTGACATTGTCAATCGATCGGGCGACGAAAATCGATCGTCCATGATTTTTTGCAGATTTTTGGAATGAATATTTCTCGAGAAATGATTTGGGAACGAAGCTTGATTTGGCGTCGGAGCCAAAAGCAAACCCTATACCTTTCTTAAGTTAGAAAGGCAAAAATGGAAATTTTCTAAAATCTGAACGGTAAATCCGAATGAGGTCAAATTTGTTTCAGAACATCGAGTATGGTCTAGATTATGATGTGGAGAAAAAAATTTAGATAAAATGCCAAAGGAATAGTTTTGGCATTTGGTGAAAATTGGCTTTTACCTTTTTTAGGGGTTTTTCCCCCTCACAGTGAATTAGTCCACAAGTTGTAAATCAAGAACCACATTACCGACATGGATGAAAATTTGGGAGGATGAAGGGCTGGAAAAATGCAATTTTTTAGATCAATAAACGATTTCAATACTTCAATTTTCGACCGAATTTTCATTTGAAAACCGCCTGATTTGGTGAAAACACAGTCCGAGTCCCCATAAAAAATGGATAAATTCAAATTTGGTATGGAACTGGTTCAGGTTCAGCACATCCCCTTTCAAATGCGCCCAAGAGAGCTTAAATCCATAATGTGGGCTCTGAGAAACCCCCTACCACAAAATTGAGCACTTTTTTACCACACACGGACGTCACGCGTGCTCTACAGTAAATTAAGTGCCAAAATTCGGATATTGGAGGTAGACCAATTCTGACATTGTCAATCGATCGGGCGTCAAAAATCGATCGTCCATGATTTTTTGCAGATTTTTGGAATGAATATTTCTCGAGAAATGATTTGGGAACGAAGCTTGATTTGGCGTCGGAGCCAAAAGCAAACCCTATACCTTTCTTTAGTAAGAAAGGCAAAAATGGAAATTTTCTAAAATCTGAACGGTAAATCCGAATGAGGTCAAATTTGTTTCAGAACATCGAGTATGGTCTAGATTATGATGTGGAGAAAAAAAATTAGATAAAATGCCAAAGGAATAGTTTTGGCATTTGGTGAAAATTGGCTTTTACCTTTTTTAGGGGTTTTTCCCCCTCACAGTGAATTAGTCCACAAGTTGTAAATCAAGAACCACATTACCGACATGGATGAAAATTTGGGAGGATGAAGGGCTGGAAAAATGCAATTTTTTAGATAAATAAACGATTTCAATACTTCAATTTTCGACCGAATTTTCATTTGAAAACCGCCTGATTTGGTGAAAACACAGTCCGAGTCCCCATAAAAAATGGATAAATTCAAATTTGGTATGGAACTGGTTCAGGTTCAGCACATCCCCTTTCAAATGCGCCCAAGAGAGCTTAAATCCATAATGTGGGCTCTGAGAAACCCCCTACCACAAAATTGAGCACTTTTTTACCACACACGGACGTCACGCGTGCTCTACAGTAAATTAAGCGCCAAAATTCGGATATTGGAGGTAGACCAATTCTGACATTGTCAATCGATCGGGCGTCAAAAATCGATCGTCCATAATTTTTTGCAGATTTTTGGAATGAATATTTCTCGAGAAATGATTTGGGAACGAAGCTTGATTTGGCGTCGGAGCCAAAAGCAAACCCTATACCTTTCTTTAGTAAGAAAGGCAAAAATGGAAATTTTCTAAAATCTGAACGGTAAATCCGAATGAGGTCAAATTTGTTTCAGAACATCGAGTATGGTCTAGATTATGATGTGGAGAAAAAAAATTAGATAAAATGCCAAAGGAATAGTTTTGGCATTTGGTGAAAATTGGCTTTTACCTTTTTTAGGGGTTTTTCCCCCTCACAGTGAATTAGTCCACAAGTTGTAAATCAAGAACCACATTACCGACATGGATGAAAATTTGGGAGGATGTAGGGCTGGAAAAATGCAATTTTTTGGATAAATAAACGATTTCAATACTTCAATTTTCGACCGAATTTTCATTTGAAAACCGCCTGATTTGGTGAAAACACAGTCCGAGTCCCCATAAAAAATGGATAAATTCAAATTTGGTATGGAACTGGTTCAGGTTCAGCACATCCCCTTTCAAATGCGCCCAAGAGAGCTTAAATCCATAATGTGGGCTCTGAGAAACCCCCTACCACAAAATTGAGCACTTTTTTACCACACACGGACGTCACGCGTGCTCTACAGTAAATTAAGTGCCAAAATTCGGATATTGGAGGTAGACCAATTCTGACATTGTCAATCGATCGGGCGTCAAAAATCGATCGTCCATGATTTTTTGCAGATTTTTGGATTGAATATTTCTCGAGAAATGATTTGGGAACGAAGCTTGATTTGGCGTCGGAGCCAAAAGCAAACCCTATACCTTTCTTTAGTAAGAAAGGCAAAAATGGAAATTTTCTAAAATCTGAACGGTAAATCCGAATGAGGTCAAATTTGTTTCAGAACATCGAGTATGGTCTAGATTATGATGTGGAGAAAAAAAATTAGATAAAATGCCAAAGGAATAGTTTTGGCATTTGGTGAAAATTGGCTTTTACCTTTTTCAGGGGTTTTTCCCCCTCACAGTGAATTAGTCCACAAGTTGTAAATCAAGAACCACATTACCGACATGGATGAAAATTTGGGAGGATGAAGGGCTGGAAAAATGCAATTTTTTAGATAAATAAACGATTTCAATACTTCAATTTTCGACCGAATTTTCATTTGAAAACCGCCTGATTTGGTGAAAACACAGTCCAAGTCCCCATAAAAAATGGATAAATTCAAATTTGGATTGGAACTGGTTCAGGTTCAGCACATCCCCTTTCAAATGCGCCCAAGAGAGCTTAAATCCATAATGTGGGCTCTGAGAAACCCCCTACCACAAAATTGAGCACTTTTTTACCACACACGGACGTCACGCGTGCTCTACAGTAAATTAAGCGCCAAAATTCGGATATTGGAGGTAGACCAATTCTGACATTGTCAATCGATCGGGCGTCAAAAATCGATCGTCCATAATTTTTTGCAGATTTTTGGAATGAATATTTCTCGAGAAATGATTTGGGAACGAAGCTTGATTTGGCGTCGGAGCCAAAAGCAAACCCTATACCTTTCTTTAGTAAGAAAGGCAAAAATGGAAATTTTCTAAAATCTGAACGGTAAATCCGAATGAGGTCAAATTTGTTTCAGAACATCGAGTATGGTCTAGATTATGATGTGGAGAAAAAAATTTAGATAAAATGCCAAAGGAATAGTTTTGGCATTTGGTGAAAATTGGCTTTTACCTTTTTTAGGGGTTTTTCCCCCTCACAGTGAATTAGTCCACAAGTTGTAAATCAAGAACCACATTACCGACATGGATGAAAATTTGGGAGGATGTAGGGCTGGATAAATGCAATTTTTTGGATAAATAAACGATTTCAATACTTCAATTTTCGACCGAATTTTCATTTGAAAACCGCCTGATTTGGTGAAAACACAGTCCGAGTCCCCATAAAAAATGGATAAATTCAAATTTGGTATGGAACTGGTTCAGGTTCAGCACATCCCCTTTCAAATGCGCCCAAGAGAGCTTAAATCCATAATGTGGGCTCTGAGAAACCCCCTACCACAAAATTGAGCACTTTTTTACCACACACGGACGTCACGCGTGCTCTACAGTAAATTAAGTGCCAAAATTCGGATATTGGAGGTAGACCAATTCTGACATTGTCAATCGATCGGGCGTCAAAAATCGATCGTCCATGATTTTTTGCAGATTTTTGGAATGAATATTTCTCGAGAAATGATTTGGGAACGAAGCTTGATTTGGCGTCGGAGCCAAAAGCAAACCCTATACCTTTCTTTAGTAAGAAAGGCAAAAATGGAAATTTTCTAAAATCTGAACGGTAAATCCGAATGAGGTCAAATTTATTTCAGAACATCGAGTATGGTCTAGATTATGATGTGGAGAAAAAAAATTAGATAAAATGCCAAAGGAATAGTTTTGGCATTTGGTGAAAATTGGCTTTTACCTTTTTTAGGGGTTTTTCCCCCTCACAGTGAATTAGTCCACAAGTTGTAAATCAAGAACCACATTACCGACATGGATGAAAATTTGGGAGGATGAAGGGCTGGAAAAATGCAATTTTTTAGATAAATAAACGATTTCAATACTTCAATTTTCGACCGAATTTTCATTTGAAAACCGCCTGATTTGGTGAAAACACAGTCCGAGTCCCCATAAAAAATGGATAAATTCAAATTTGGTATGGAACTGGTTCAGGTTCAGCACATCCCCTTTCAAATGCGCCCAAGAGAGCTTAAATGTGGGCTCTGAGAAACCCCCTACCACAAAATTGAGCAATTTTTTACCACACACAGACGTCACGCGTGCTCTACAGTAAATTAAGCGCCAAAATTCGGATATTGGAGGTAGACCAATTCTGACATTGTCAATCGATCGGGCGTCAAAAATCGATCGTCCATAATTTTTTGCAGATTTTTCGAATGAATATTTCTCGAGAAATGATTTGGGAACGAAGCTTGATTTGGCGTCGGAGCCAAAAGCAAACCCTATACCTTTCTTTAGTAAGAAAGGCAAAAATGGAAATTTTCTAAAATCTGAACGGTAAATCCGAATGAGGTCAAATTTGTTTCAGAACATCGAGTATGGTCTAGATTATGATGTGGAGAAAAAAAATTAGATAAAATGCCAAAGGAATAGTTTTGGCATTTGGTGAAAATTGGCTTTTACCTTTTTTAGGGGTTTTTCCCCCTCACAGTGAATTAGTCCACAAGTTGTAAATCAAGAACCACATTACCGACATGGATGAAAATTTGGGAGGATGTAGGGCTGGAAAAATGCATTTTTTTGGATAAATAAACGATTTCAATACTTCAATTTTCGACCGAATTTTCATTTGAAAACCGCCTGATTTGGTGAAAACACAGTCCGAGTCCCCATAAAAAATGGATAAATTCAAATTTGGTATGGAACTGGTTCAGGTTCAGCACATCCCCTTTCAAATGCGCCCAAGAGAGCTTAAATCCATAATGTGGGCTCTGAGAAACCCCCTACCACAAAATTGAGCACTTTTTTACCACACACGGACGTCACGCGTGCTCTACAGTAAATTAAGCGCCAAAATTCGGATATTGGAGGTAGACCAATTCTGACATTGTCAATCGATCGGGCGTCAAAAATCGATCGTCCATAATTTTTTGCAGATTTTTGGAATGAATATTTCTCGAGAAATGATTTGGGAACGAAGCTTGATTTGGCGTCGGAGCCAAAAGCAAACCCTATACCTTTCTTTAGTAAGAAAGGCAAAAGATGAATAAACAAATATTTTTCGTAAGGTTTTGAATTCCAAGAAATATGAGCAGCTTCAAGTATTTGAAAATTGTTGCGAATGAAGAAAAAAATGTAAAGTTGAGAAAAAATGATTTTGCTGCAAAAATTTTGGCCAAAATTATGATATTTCTGCAATGACACCAATTAGATTGATATTTAAGAGTGAGTAGGATAAAGTTCTTGAAATTCAACCAAGGGAGAACGGATCAGTAAGGTTGAGAACCACTGGTTTAGACTGTCCCAAAGTCATAAATAACTAAAATAAAGAATTCATCAAAGGGAAGTTTCTTTGTTGATTTCTCGAATGAAATTGATTTGATAGTAGAAACTGCACAAGTGATTTGAAAAGGTCTCTCAACAGAGTGTGCCAAAAATGTGTGGGTCATTCCATGTTACATTTGGACTTTAAAAAAAAATAACATGCCTATTTTATTTTCTACATTTCAGTGCTAAAAGGTATGGAAAATGCATTAGCAGTAAAGTTGGTTTGTAATCGCTAGTTTAAAAAAAATCTAAGTTCAAACGAAAATATTAAAAATTCTCTAAAACTCTAAGCATTTTTGAATCACTTCAAGCATGTTTAAAATGATTATAAATGCAAAAGAATGCATTTAAGATTGTTTTCAGCTAGTTGCATTTAAAATGTTGTACTTAAAATAACATTGAAATTTTGAAGTTTTTTGAAAAAGTCCCCTGAGTTCATGAAAAAGGAGGAGACATAAAAATTGAAAAATATTTGCAACAGCCTTATGACATAAAGGTCTTCACTGAAAATACATACAAATCCGCAAAGATTCAAAACCTATCATTGAAGCGTTCTTAAAGCATTATTTTTTTCTTCCTAAAAATCTCTTAACTATACGTGAATCATAATTTTTAACAGTGCACATTCCAGAGAGCCCGCCGCAGATTTTCGCCCCGATGCAGTGCAACCGTGAACAGGATGAGAAATGGTTCACACTTCACAAGATGCAGCAGCAGCAGCAGCAACTCAACTCGACAAGCGTGACATTTTCGGCTCTTCCACGTCGGCGGGACCCGCGTTGACAACAAATCATCCCCGCGGGTTTTATTATATTTATATAAGCCATATAAGAGAATCACCGAGCTGGAGCTGGTGGAACTGCAGCAGTCATCAGCAGCAGCCAAAGTTCCACAAGTGATCCGCGCGGGGTGTGAAAAACATCGTCGTTAACCCTCACCGTCATGACTTAATAACTTCAGAATTTACAGAATGTCAAATTGCTCGTTTGTTTTTCATAAGACATTATTTGTTTGATTTTGATATTTTAGTCTACATTTTTATGCTGCTTTTTAATATTCTTCAATCATCTTTTTATTTGATTTTATATTTGTTTTAGATTTTTGATTTAGATTCAGCCAAAATGTGACTAGTTCGTAAAGGGTTAAGTGAAAATATGGTGGTGTAAACACGTCCAAGAGTTGAATGGGATTGCTTTTTCTAACCCTTTGGGAGGAAACATGCATTAATGGAGGGTGCTTACCGCCGTCGTTGAGGATTTGTCGAGCGACGAGCAGATGCAAAAATTCAAGTGCATTTCCCGCCGCCATTATATTGGCCAAATGTGACGGAAAGTGTCTGTCCCTAGGATGCGGTACATTAGCTGTATTATATTTGTCAGACGCGCGATTTCTGCAATTAACCGTGTACCAGCGTTTCGTCACGCTGTCACTAGCAGTGATGTTGTACCAAGTGAGGTGCGGAAATGTGAATGAAATTGCTAGAAAATTTAAATTTTGTTTTTCTAAAATATTTGTATTTACGCTGATTTGTATTATGACTTCTTTCCTCATATAATTTTAAACAAAAAGTGGTGCATTACAAACTGCAAATTCGAGTTCGAAGCTAGAATAAAAAAACATGAGATTTTCCACTCTATTTTCTCAATCTTTACCCCTTTGTATCAATCGAGTGTCGATTTTAGTGGTTTTTATGTTTTCAGTTGTAATTTGTCAAGATGCTTCGGCGAATAAAATCTAATTTACTTGTATTTAGAACCCTTTCCCGCTCCAAAAGCTTCCAATTCCCGATTAGCGCTTGGTTCAACAAATTTCCAACTAATTAAGAGCTTAGAGTCCACATCCCGCAGCCCGGAAAGCTCCTTCGCATACCGGCCAGAGAACTTCTTCCAGTGCGCTATTCATTCATCATAAATTAAAATTCATCGTAATTCAAAGAAAGAATCTAATAAACTCGAGCATCTGCTAATTGGATTGCCGGTTAGTCCGCTGGATCATCCTATTTTTTGCATCATTCCAGCATCCTCGGGGCTGACAAATTACCACTACCTGACACTTGAGCCCGGCGGCCGCCACACCGGTATGAAAAGGGACTTGTCGAGTTTGTAATCTGCCCAGATGTTGTAGAGTGCGTAATTAAGTTTGATTTTGAGAAGATGGTATCGGCCTTCGCCGGTGAGGCAGCAGCAGCAGGTGTGTCCGGCGTGGGAGTTTGGTACGATTTTATGAAATAAAATTAATTAAAAATATCCTTCACGCGTCGAAAAGTTTTTTTCCTATCATTCCCGTAGAAAACCGGAATCCACCCACGCCCCGTTGAACCATCTTGAAGAAAGCTGTTCGCAAGCAGAAAGTACTGTCTGGTGGTGGGATAACGAGTGCTAATTGAAATAGACTCCGAAACATGGACGGGCTAAAGTTTGCTTGGCGAGCGAGCTCATGTTGATGAATTAAAATTAAAAGTTGCGGCGGAAAAGTTTCGATCATGAACACGTGAAAAATGAAATTAGAGTTTTCATCAATCAGCAAGTTGGTGGAAATTACTTTTTGTTTATATTTATGCCCATATTCACTTAAAAGAAAAATACAGTTACGGTTTTGAACCAAATCGTATGATATTTTCAGCATAAATAGTCTGGAATGAATACTTTCAAATGCATTTAAAAAGGACTTTGCTAGACATAAAATTTTTAAAAATACCGTCGTTTTTTTTATTCAAAAACTAAAATTTGATCTGCACTCACTTGGCAATATCACAAAAACTACTGGACAGATAAATTTCATGTTTAAGCCACTTCATAAAAAGAAAATAAGTGATTTATATGAAATTGCACGTCCAACTTGATCTCCAACATTTCAAGAATAAACCATTTTTTCAATAAAAAAAACATTAGAGTAATTCTCTAGAATTTGTATTTTATGTCTCGAATGGAACATTGTGCATGCATACTTTTTGCCATTTTACATCATTAGTTTTCCATACAAGGTTTGATACAATTTTGCGGATTGATCATACAAAATGGGCATGTGAAAGTCAAAATCTTTTTCTTGAGAAGAGATTTTTTAACCCTCTACTGCCCAAGTTTTTTTTTCATATGTTTTAATTTTTCCCGTTTTTAGGAGGACAATTAGAGCAACTTTTGTTCTACGAAAAACATTTTTTTCTCTTTTTTATTTTATGTTTTTATTTGTTCTACGAATAACATCATTTCTCTTTTTTATGTTTTTTTTTTTGTTCTATGAAAAACATTATTTCTCTTTTTTATGCTTTTCTTTTTTTATTATTTATATTTACTTTTATCTCGTTTGGTTTATGTTTTTTCTGATAGTATGTGGATAATACTACCACCTCCTATCATTACCTTTAGTCTATTTAGTATTTTTCATGATTTTACACTACTATCCTTTAAATTTTTAAAAATTGCTTAGAGGCATAGTCTGGGACAATACAAAAATTACTGAATACCTACTTATTTTATATAATATAGAACATATTAGTGAAAACACAGTCAAAGTTGAGCCCACAAAAAAAAACATTTTTTAAAACATTGGCAAAGTCAAAAAGAACAAGTCACACTTCCAACCCTAAAATTTTCTTAAATTTTAAGAGTTTTTCTTTCTAATGCTTTTTAAAGATCGAAAATTTGTTAAAAAAATTGTTTTTGGCGAATTTTTAGATCAAAGCCTGTCTAGAAGCGGGGATGGGTTTTTTTTCTGTTTGAGTATTAAGACACTGAATCCTGATTACAAGGACTATTGTATTGTGTTACCCATTTTTACTGTTGTTAAGCATCTCCAGATCTTTAGCACAGTCCCTATTGAGAGGGAAAGTTCTGTTCCATCCAGATGCTGTAAACTCCATTCCTTGTGCCTTGTGCGCTATGTATCGCTAGAACCGCGGTGACAATTTTTCGCGTCATTTTTCAAGCTCTTCCCAGCAGCTATTATTTGCCGCGCGGGGTCTTGTAAAGACAATTGTCTTTTTGCGGTGCTACTTTTGCGGTGTTCCCTTTGCTCTGATCTGGACAATGCGACTGGACTGCAGTGCAATACCGATCGGCTGGGCATTATTTACATGCGAAGACACGAGGAAAGTATTTTGGGAAAGAGGCGCAAAGAAATATCCCAAGATCGATCACATGCTTGAAGAGCACGTGAAGCAACCGTTTTATACTCATACGGTTGCTGCTACCTCTGAACTTAAACCTAAGGCTGCCACCCTGAGAAGAACCCATGACTTTCCGCTTATGAGGCGAAACCCGTAACCATTCGGCCACAGGAGGTTGGCAACGCGGGGATGGGTTGTAGATGGTTAATCTAATTTTTGTGTTCTGCAAAATGGTGAGGTAGTTCCGGACTTAAAAAACAGTACAACGAAAAAAATCCCAGCATTTTTTTATGACTTTTTATCACTTAACGGAGCACATTAACCAGAGCTTTTGCACCACGATTTTTGTTACAGACATTTTAGTATCTTCAAAATTACGGCAACTATCGATATGATGTTTAATTCACCCCCTTAATTACAGTCTAGGAATTAGGTCCATAAGTTTGACAATTTTGGAGTAAGAAGACAACAACATCCTTGGCACCCTTAAGGACGAATTCCCAAAAAAACGATTTTTTTTATTTTCAGAATTTTTAATTAAAAAATAATTTTAATTAAAATTAAAGGGCCATCCATAAAGCACTTTTTTATTGCAATTTTAGTGAAAAAAGTTTTTCCCGTTTTAATTTTTTTTTTTTCCATTTCAAAGCGCGGCGCGCCGAAAAATACCGTTTTTTATTTTTTTTAAATCATATCTTGGAATCCTCTTAATAAATACCTCCCATATTTGAGTATGTTTCGTTAAATTGTCCGAGGAATTCGAGTAAAATATTTTCAAACATAACCTCTTTGGTCCAGACACCGTCAAAACGGCATTTTAATTTTTCATTCGACCTTTTCAAATGTTAGGCAGGAATTTTCGCTCTTCAAACTATTTTTCTTGGAAAGGCCAACTAACTTTCATTCGCGTCCAAGGCAATTAAATCGGTTGAAATTGCGAGGAGTTATGATTTTTTGAAAAATGTGGTATTGCAAAAAAATACCAAAAAATCCAGCACGGTGTAGGTCACCCTAATGACCAAACATAAATATACAGGTTTTATTATATTTTTTTTTAATGCAGATATGTCAAACTATATGAAAACGGAACTGAATATTTGAAGTTGGCGAATCTGAACTTTACAAAAATAAAATAAAATATCAGTTAAATGTTGGTGCCAATGCAGAGCACATAATGACGTGTCTCAAATTATTGTAGGGTTGAAGTAACGAAAAATGGCAGATTTTTTAAAACTTTTTAATTTATTTATTTTTTTTAGATTCCGTCAGGAGATAGCTCGGATTCGTGATCAGGGACAAAAGTTACCCCTTAGGGCAATGTTGCACGCAAATCAAAAAGGGATCGGGCTGCTGTTGTGTGAGTTGCAGGAGATTTTTTTTTTGAAAATGTGATGTTTTAGGCCTTTTTGACGAGCTAATCAAAGTTTTCACTTCTAAAAACAATCTTGTGCCGTTGAAAGTATTTTAAAGGAAATTTGGCTTGACTCTTGTAATGCTAATTGTTGCTTCTTCAAGGTTAAAAAATGAGCATCATCATTTTAAATCTTACTTGGATTTAAAAAAAACTGGTGAAATATTTTGGCCAAAGTTTGGGCCAAAAATTATTGAATATAATTTAAAAATTGTTGTAAACAATATGCAAACAAAACGAAGGCCCTTCTTACCAACTCCAACATTCCAGGGCTCATAACCAAAATGACGCATCACTTGTGTTTTTGTTTGTTTGACCATATATTTTAATTCAGTCCCAGTTTTAAATCCACATCGGCAAAAGGGGGATTGCGAAATTGAGTATTGTTCGGATAAATGAACCTCCCCCTGAGTGCCCTTTTTTACAATGTTTTCCCTCGAATTTTCCTCCTCCCCCTCCTCACTCCATGCACCACGAGCTCATTTACGTACCGGAAAAGAGCAAAAAATCACTGCATTATCAGGCCATAAATATTTATCAGCTACCACACTCGGTGATAATAAACTTATATACATAATCAAGTTGTCTTCTATTGGAAATATGGAGCAAACACGCGCCGCCACCGGCCTCTTTCTCTCGATCTCTTCCAGGGAAGTGAATTTTCCCCAATTGATGCCTGTGGTGTGGCTTTGTGGAAAAATTGAGAGGGCGCAAACAGAGACATCAAGTTTTGCCCCTTCTCCTCACTTGTTAGCTTCTCTTCCGAAAAATTTCCCCCTGATTTTGCTGGCGGGGAGGCGCGAGGGAAAGATCTTGCTGGGTGATAAAATTCAAAACTCTCTTTTCGCTGCCGATCCGAGTGTGGGCTGGCATAAATTTCTATAAATTTTCTTCGTTGAAGAAACGCTTTAAAAAACTATTTTTATGATCCTTTTTTGAATATATTTAAATGTTTCTGTAAAAACTTTAAAAAAAAATTCATTAAATTCTACAAAATTGATCAAACAAAAAATTAGATTATATTTTTCACAGTGCCCCACTGGAAAAAGAATCGGGCATAAATTTCCTCATTGAATTTGGCTTCAACCCCGATCACAATTGGAAACCTGCCGTCTCCTGATGAAGACGCACTTGTTCGAGACTCTCGGTGCGGTTTTCCGAACAGCCGAGGAGCAAAAATCTCCATAAAAATCGAGTGTTTGATTTGAAGGGAGGTGTCCTTTATCTGATGCTGCTGCTCTCGAGAGGTTTCGCGTCGAACAACTGAAAAATACGTTCGATTCAGAAGGAGACCCACACAATGTTTGTGGCCTCCCTTCGAAAAGTTGTATGTTTTCTGTTGCTGGGTTGATTTCACAATGCCGAGGCAGAGTGAGACTGAGAGAGAAAGCACCGCCGGAAGGAGATAAACTGGATTGACATCTAATAATCGTCAAATTCCGATTTGATTATGCCTCCTGACATTTGAAATCGAATTCTGTCTCAGACCTGCTGATAAATATCAAATTTTGTATCGTCGCAGCCACGTTGAGAAGTGTGCTTGAGTTTGGAAATGTTTTGGAAATCTTATTACATTTGAAAATCTTTTCAAGGCATGAAACTCGTGGTTTAAATTTAATTGTATGCTAATAACCACAATTTGATTTCAACCACCTAATTTACCTTCAATTTAAGAAATCATGTCAGGATTTATGCTAAGTTAGCATTCCAAAATCAATGCCAGTGATATTAGAGTGGAACCAGAACATTTGTTTTAAATATACGAGTTATGGAACTTCTATGATCAAAGGGGAGTTTTCACGAAATTAAAAACGCCAACGCGTTTAGTTTGACTGTTCAAAACGTTCTGATTTTATTGTAGTCGAAAAGTCCCAAAAAGCCTCACACATGAGGTACTGAGGTTTTGCTTATTGAGCATTAATCGAGCTACTTGCTTTAATTGTGAAGTTTAGCTTTGTTCGCAGTTTGGATAACTGTTGCCGGCTGTGTTTATGATGTTGGTGACGTCAATCAATTATGCGGAAAGCAATTTCCGTAACTTACGATACAAAACTTACGCCGTTTTTTCACCCCTGAATTATGCTTTTTTAGAAAAATATGATTTTTGGAAAACATTGAATCCACTTTCCACTACCTATAAAATCATCCGACATCGTTAAAAAATTGTCCCGATCCCTCTTCGGTTTACGGTGGAGTAAGATAGGGGAAGCTGCCACACCACCTTTAGAAGTTCGTTTAAAACTTTGTCAAGGGTTGTCCATATGCAACGTCAAAAACGTCATTATAATCAATAATCCCTAATCAAGAACTCTACACGGAGAAAAAAGAGTTCCCAAAATCATGAAAATAAGAACCACGAACAAAGTGTTCAAATGCCATGGTACGTTTTTCAAAATAGGGGTACGACCGTCCAAAATAAATACACGTTTTCAATAACTTGCAGCTTGAAACGAAGATGAATTGGAAATTTAATATCAAAAGGACATTTCATGTAAAATTCGACGCTATCCAAGGTTTAATCTAAATCAGAGGGGCCCAACCTCCGGCCCGCGGGCTAGATCCGGCCGACGAGGGTTCTTCAGAATCGTTCAAAGGCTGGCCCTGTAAGCCTTTTTAAATTTTTAAAATTTTAAAGTTAAATTATTTTATAAATAAAATAGAATTGAACTGATATCATAAAGAAATAACTAAGTAAGGCTTTCTTAAATATAATTTATCTGATTGCTTTCAAAAGTACTATTTGATTTCCTTGAACATTTTTTTAACAAAAAGGTTTTTAATTGTACAATAAAACAAAAACTGCTCGAATGTGTTGTTCATTGCCACAGTAAAAAATATATTTGGAAAATATCATTTTGGAAAGTTTAATATTATCTCTTTTATGATGTGATATTACCATAATTATAGTTTAAAATTTGAAATAATACATTAAAAGAAATTGACAAAAAATACATCTGTAAATTTACATGAGTAATTTCAATGTTTCCCCTGTAATTAAGGTAATATTGACATCATAAAAATACTAAACAATCCCATTTTACACCTTCCAAATTTAGACAATTTTTTACTGTGTATTTGGCATTTATTTTTTGAAATATTATTATGCCAAATCCAAACATTTTTCGAACAAAATTTAAAATAATATGTCAAAAAATCATTTTTATAGCCCTACAGAAAAACGGTTTACAGTGTAAATAATTATGTTGCTAATATTTTTTGAAGTTTGTGTATCTCGAATCTGGCCAAAGTCAATTGGGGGGGGAGGGGGCTATAGCGTCCAATTTCCCGTCTCGGGAAAAAAATCCCGGGATTTCCCGAAAAAAACTATTTCTCGTTTCCCGGGAAATTTGTAAATTTTCTAGGAATTCCCGAAATTCAAGCGGAAGTATAAATTTTCTAAACTTTTTCGTACAATTTTTGAAACTTACAAAAAAAATAATGAAAGAACTAAATTTTATTTTATTAAATTCAATTAACTGTTCTAATTGAACAAATCAGTTCGTCTGAAAATTTCAAGTCAAGATTTATTTCAAATGATATTAATTTCTGAAGCATTCACAACTAGGAATAGATCTTGTTTATTTGTTAGGCAACAAAAATTAAGAGCTTTTTGGACGTAAATTCTTGTTATATCATTTGCAAATAAGGTAACTCTTCCAGCCAAGAACAAAATTGTTTTTTCTTACGTTTTGTTTACCATGATCAAATTGGAAGAAAATTGAATTGGTATCATTAAATGTCTCTAAGAGGATTTTTGCTAGAAGAATTAGGTTAATTTGTTTAAAAATGTTCGAAAAATTACACTAAAAAGTTAAAAAAATATAGAGCACTAAAGCTACCAAGGGCGTAAGGTTTAAATCTGAAACTACTAAACAACTTTTTTTTCTATGAAAATTCTTTTGACCAAAGTCTTTTATTAGGCCGAATTATTAGGAAATCTATGAAAAAAATACTTCGTATTGTATAAAAAGTGCCTTAAAATGCAAACATATTTCAAATACTCGCTCCAAACATATGCAAACTTTTAATTGTTATTACATAAAAATGGCATTTCAAGTGAATAGCAGATTTTTTGGCCAGTAAGATTTGTTCTGGATAAAATATTTGCCATGAAAATCATATTTTTTTATTATTATTTTTTTCATTTCAAAGTTTTGCCATGAACAAATTTGCTGCATGATTTTTTTTCATTTCAACTAAATTATCAATTTTATTCTTTATCATATTCTCTCAAACTGGTCACAGAGACGTATTCAAAAAGCAATTTTGTCGTTTGGGAGCTCGGATTCATTTTACTCATTTTCCAAACACTGTGATTAATAAAATTATACCTATCTCTTCTTATCAATGCAAAATACAAAATCATATTTTTTAGATATTTTGAACGAAAAATGAAACGAAAAACAGCTTATACAGGGGAACAGCATCTAATTCCAGCATGCTTCTAATGTTGCCATATCAGCACTTTGACGTTCAATCAGAGCTCATAAAACGCGTTTTCAACTGAAATCGGTTGATAAATAGTTCAATAGGAAGTTTTCCAAGTTTCCCAAAATAAGTGTTTTAAATAGTGAAAATCGGCAAATTGGATAGAGTAAGGAGCGAGAGCTGAACCTGCCAAACATTCGAGTATTTCCCCTATTTAGAAAAATTATATATTTTCTTGAAGTTGTATGTTTTTTTACAAGCAGCCAAGGCATTAATTGAACCTAACACTTGTTTTGACAATTATAGTTGCTATTTTATACTATTTTGTTGCAAAATATTAACCAAAACCAGGATCAGAACAATGTTCGATAAATTTCAAATTTCCCGAGAATTCCCGGGATTTCCCGGGAAATTTGTTGAAAATTTCCCGTTTCCCGGGAATTTTGTAACCCCGGGAAATTGGACGCTCTACACAGCAAAAAAAAATTCTGTGTAAAATCGCATGCAAAAGCATGCACGTCACCTTTGTGAGAAAAAGCATGTAATATTGTATGAGAAATCGTGCACACAAAAAGCGTGTACCGAAGAAAAAAAATCAGGACTGCTCACCCCAAAATTAACATCAATCCGGTGAGAGTCATATTCAGATTATCAAGTCCGCGCCCCAACCCATTCGGCTATCTCGCCGCTATGACAATAGTCGGATCAATGCCAATATAACAGTAGGTTTTCCGTACGTCGTATACTGTGTTAACTGCATACGATGTATGGGGAACCTAGATCGGTGGAGATCCATCTATTTTCATAGCGGCAAAATAGCCGAGTGGGTTGGGGCGCGTACTTGGTAATCTGAATATGACTCTCGCCGGATTAATGTTATTTATGGGGTGAGCAGACCTGATTTTTATTTCTTCGGTACACGCTTTTTGTGTACACGTTTTCTCATACAATATTGCATGCTTTTCTCACAAAGGTGATGTGCACGCTTTTGCATGCGATTTTACCATCGGGTTTTTTGCTGAGTAGGGGCCTCGATTATCCGAAGTTTCTATTATCCGAAGGTTTGTATGGGACTTCGGATAATCGAATCACGACCAAAAAAATATTTTTTCATTTTTTTTATTTTCTTACTTTTAACATTAAATTCGAATTGTGTGAACCATTTTTGGTCAAATTTTAATGATAGATTCTGTAATTAATTGAAAAATGCTTTTTTTCAATATTTCATCACCGCCTTGGATTTAAAAACTCTGAATCAATTTAGGGGTCTCTATAGCAAAACAAATTGGGTTTATTACTGTTTTAAGCACACCTATAGAAGCTTCTCATTAATTACACTGTAATTACATTATCTATCCTAATACCTACTTTAACTTTTACATTGTTCCTTTCACACATTTTAGACAATTTCTCTAGCACAACGGTCAAACAAAACAGCCAACGTCCAAACGCACTTCCAGGACTTATTAAAAGTTTATCGTCTAATGACGAATTCCACCGAAACAATTACGAGCTCCCCGAGCCCAATGCACCGTGGCCTAGTGCCGGAATGTTCCGCCAGTCACGATGCCACCGACGGATGATAATTGAATTATGGCTTCCACACCACCACGGTGTGTTGGCCGGTCCTTAACATACCTGAAACAAAAGGGAACGTGAGCCTGAAGAAGTACCTGTGCCTTCCCGGACTGGGATAAAAGCTTGACCAACCAAGCAGCACCAAGAAGGGAGAGATGAAAAATTGAAGGTTATTGAAATTATGACCAACTGTGGCCCCGCCGCGAGAGTGAATGGCAGGCAAAACAGCATTTTTTCTAATGTCTTTTAAATAATATACATTTTTGGTCAATCATGCAATTATCCCTAATTACAGTTCACTCCCAGCAGCAGCAGCAGCAGCGTTCGCGACCGCAACTCTCCTGGTGGAATCACTCTTATTGAAAGTTTCGGAAGAAAACATTTTTATCGCTGCTTTTTTTTCTACCGCGGAGAAGGAGGTATTTGAGCATCATTTGCCCCGATGACTAACGCCTCTCGGATGTGGTTGCACATGGGCCTTTATGCAGATGAGGCGACCAATTTTATGATTTCCACTTTTCTGCCAGAATTTGATAAGTTCCTGGGCACATGATACGCCGAGAGCATTTTTATGACCATATAATGGGGACCATGACATGGCTGAGTTTCACTTTTGAAATATCATCAAAAGTTCGGTGACCTGTTTGCTGTTGATGATTCAAAGGTTTTCAACAAAAAGCATGAGCAATTTCGATACCAAATTAAGCTTGCACATATAACACGTAAGCGAGCAAAATTAGGATTGCTTGAAAACCGTTCAGTACAACAATTAAAAGCCCCATTTAGTTATATTACCGCATTCGTTTCAAAGAAAACTGATATAGCACCATTCAAAAACACCATAATATGTGCAATAATCCCATCCTGGCCCACGTGCGATGTAAACTAATGCGATAATGGAATCATCTTGAGCAGCAGCAGCACTGAATCAAGTGTCAAATGCTACACGGCAATCAAGGAAGCGAGAGAATAAGATCCGGAAAAGCACTTCAGTGCGCTGAAAAGTAATAGTTCTTTCCTTCTCAGCGTGTACGTGGTCGCTCAACTTCTTGGGGTTGGTCCCCGCATGATGATGGCATATCATATCTTCATGGGTTGTGAATGCTGGCTGCTATCCTATAAGTATTTATGCTTTCGCCCATATTCACCCCCCTGCCCTGGTTCGGGTAGCCGGTATGCGATGAAGAAAAGTGCAGAACTTTTTTTAGAAAAATATGTCGAGAGGACCTCCCCCCCTGCACCATAATCGTACAACGAACGGTTGACAGCCAGGAGTCATTGTTATGTGTGTACTTGGTGACTTCAGGATATTGTAAGTGCTGCACCAAGAAATGAGAGATCAGGGACCGGAACCGACAGACAGACTCCGGGAGAAGGAAAAATAAGAGTAACCTGCGCCCAATCCCGAAAGCCACGATGTTGAGGGGATATTTCGTCAGGATATATGAACAGTACAGGTTGAAAGTTTAAAGATATTTGCGAACATGTTTCAAAAGTAATCATAATTTAGTTTATAATCTTATGCAATGTTCTACAAAATTCAAACTACATAAATGTGACCTTCCCTGTACGCAGAACAGCAGAGATATTGCACACTATCACTTTTGGTCGGGCGCTCCATTTATGTGCTCTGACGTAGCGAAACTTAAAACCTTCGCGTAACTCTGGTAGTAACAACGATTTCACGGCGAGGAGGTCGCGGACCAAGTTGTAAGCCATTATTCTTATCGCCCTGGATACGACGGGACGATGATGATGGTGCAAGCACATACCACATGGCACTGAATTTGGTGTCCCCGCGAATCTGGATACAGGCTCTGGTGCATCCCTCCTCTTAGTATATCTTCTTGCGTACCAACCCCTATACATAACCTCAACGCCAGAGCCAAAGCCAGCAGTGTGCAAGCTCACGCGAGACACACATCCTTGGAGATGATACCTAGCTAACTCATTCGTTTTGAGTCGAGTCATGGGCCACGTGTATAGTGTATCCACCCTTTGTGAATGTCAAAAAGTAGCCCCGGGCGCGACGGAGCACTGAAAATGCATACAAACGAAATGATAACGATCCTTTTATAGCTGGTTTTTATGGTATCACTTCGTATTTCATCCTCCCACGTGTTGGAGGGAGGGGGTGGGATGTTGAAGAACTGTTGCCGGGAAATGATGCCAAGTTTGAAAATAAATATTTCGTACCAGTTTTCGCCACCCCTTACTTTAAAAAAAGTACTTAATGACATTTTTAAAAGTTTACCCAAAAATTTTGATAATAAAGTTTGAAGGACATTACCGTGATTCTCTCATTTTCATCGTTCCTTTCATTTATGCTTCTCTTTCTCGATGGCCTATTATTCAAAAATTATAAGGCAAAAAGTATCACAAAATGCTTTATACATTAGATGAAAATACTAAATCCCATCCCTCTAAATGGTGGTGTCTGAATGATGCTCGGTAATCCGGGTTATTCCTTGAAATTTACTAAAACCATTACAGTGAAATCTCTTTTTACGTGGTGTGTTACGTTTTTCTAATTTGTCGATTTCTCTGGAACGACGCAACATTTTTGCAATTTGAAGCAATTTGTAGGTTTTGTTGAGGTCTACAAAGCGCTATTGGAGCTTGCAAAAATCCAAAAATATTGTATTGTTTTAGAGAAATCGACGAAATGAAAAGCGTAACGCCACCGCGTAAAAAGAGTTTTCTCTGTATACCAACCAATAGTGCAGCCTTTTGTGAATATTTCTGTTTGAATTGACTTTTTGTAACAGTTGGCCTGTTTGGCAAAATTATTTATTTATTTGTTTGAATGTTAAATGTTATTTATTTACATTTTGCAATAAAATCCGTTTAGTCAAACTCCGCTTGCACTTTTCTGTAATATCTCTGTTGTATTCACCACGGTAACTCAACCTGTTTTGGACCGATTGCGTTAAGACCCGGAGAGAGACTCTTGAGAGAGATGAGCCGATCTTGAACTACCTCTGTGAGAGAACACCACAGCTAGACCCGAGAACACAGTTGCTAAAAAGGGATGGGGAGTTCGCTATTTCTGCCGCACGCAGTTACCCAGAGAGCATCTCAAGGAATGACGTAATTCCGGTCAAACCGTTTGAGCGTCCGTTGCGACCTTCCCTATTCTGAGGACTCCAGGGCTCGTTCACTTTGTCCCCAGCTATCAACGAGAGTGGAAGTGCGCATTTTGTACCGCGAGTTTTGGCTTTTTGTACAAAATGTAATGTAGTATAGTGACGTGTTCCTTATTTGGTCTTCTAATTTAATTTCCGCTTTTCGTAGTTTCCCGTTAGTTAGTCGTGTGTGCGCTAGTGCTAAAATTTTTTTAATTTGTGTGCGAACAGGAGAAAAGGTAATGTGCTCATTTAGAAACCGTGCATGTGCTTATAGCGTTTCTCCGAACAGCATTCGCCCGTTAGCAACAGCGCTAACCATCCCGCAGCAGCACCAGCCCAGCAGCAGCGCGAACACACGAGCAGCAGAAGCAGCAGAGGAAAACGGAGACGAAGTTCCCCGCGCACCGCACTTCTCGTTGCGCCGCACGTCACCAGGCAAAGCACGAGGACGAAGAGCGTGAGCGCACGCTAGGCGGCGATCCGTCACCAAATCGCCCCGGTGAAGAAGGGAGGGTCCCTGAACCACCATTGAAGGACAGCGGAGATCGTTAGTCCCGGCCGGAGTCAACCCTAAGGCCGGAGCTTCCTGTCCGGTTGCGAACGCTGACAGCCGCGGAACCGGGAAACGTCTGAACCGGCCCGAGCCACCCCGTAAGGCCGAGTCCCGCGCATTCCGGTCAGCTGTTCACCAGCTGACGGCCACGTGTCGTCCCTGAGCTGAGCAACCAGCCCAAGTAGCAGAGAACAACAGCAGCAACAAGATCATCTATCGGTGAGTCCGTTCTTTTTTGCACTTGGTGGAAGAAGCACGTCCTTAGCTGACGTAGCTCGATTTTTGCCGGCCTAGTGCCGAGGCAGCAGACGCGAGTCCGCTTTCTCGGACGCGTCCAAAGTTTGAGGAGCGAACTTTAATCCCACGCGTTTCTACGCCACACGTGGATGACCCCCAAGATCTAAACGCGCGCGCGCGCAATTTCGAAGCAGTAGCCGATTTGATCAGCTGATTGCTGGAAGATGGGAAGAGCACATGAGCACGGTTAGGGAAACAGACAGAAGTAAAGATAAAACGCACACACGCAAAGTAGGTAGAAGAAAGAAAACTTGAAAATGGCCACCAACACTATTGTACAAATATAAGCATGCTAAACCAAAACGAACAAACGAGAACTCACCTTTCTTTCTGGAGTTATGAATAAAAACCACCCTAGTTCTTTTTCGGATAAATAAAACGTTCCTTTAATTGTTGTTGAAAACCTACTTGTGGAGTTTCTTTGGTTGATTGAATCTGGAGTTATGTCACTTTTCGTCGTCTTTTTTCGTTCTGTTTTCTGAATGACAGAGCTTGGCGTCGAATGCACTGCCACGATCGAAGCGCTGCCTGGTGGCAGGTGGCGGCACTGCCGATGATGAGCTTTTAGGCATGGGAAGCAACACACTGGAGTAAGTAATTTCTTGTGGTTGGCGTGACGGATTCTCGGTTTCGTTTAGTGGCAGTTCTCGGTGATCTAGCTGGTTCGATCCTGAATCCTCCGATGAGGATCAGTACAAAATGGGCTCGTCTTTTAAAAGAGTCTCGACCGGGCAAACTAACATGGCGTGCGATCTCCCCTTGGGAGTGGCGCATAAATCACACGCTCACCAGATCGACTAGCAACGGTTACATTTTTCCAAAAGTTATTCCTATTCCTTTTACAAACATTTTACAAAAATATTTCCAAAGTCTATTATAGTCTGACAAGAATGCACTTGAGCCCATGAAATTTCTATTATCGGCTTTTGTGGCTTTGTTATTTGAAACAAACATTTAGGATTAAGACTAACAAAAAGTTGCGTTTCCAGATAAAGTCTCCTGGCATCACTGGCTCACTCTTACACGCGCATCTGGTGGTGTTGGTGGTAGGCCTTCGTTCTCTATTTGCCTTCGCTTCCCGTTCGGTTTTTGTCAGCCTTCGACGAGAATAGGTAAAACTTCAAGTGACATTACATGTTGGGTAATTCTCCGCCAACTCACACAGCAGTTGCCCCGACCCCTCTTTGATTTGCGTGAAACTTTGTCCTAAGGGGTAACTTTTGTCCCTGATCACGAATCCGAGGTCCGTTTTTTTATATCTCGTGACGGAGGGGCGGTACGACCCCTTCCATTTTTGAACTTGCGAAAAAAGACGTGTTTTTCAATAATTTGCAACCTGAAACGGTGATGAGATAGAAATTTGGTGTCAAAGGGACATTTATGTAAAATTGGATGCCCGATTTGATGGCGTACTCAAAATTCCGATAAAAAAAAGTATTTTTCATCGAAAAAAAACACATAAAAAGTTGCCATTTTCCGTTACCAAACTGTTAAAAATTTGGAAACATGTCATTTTATGGGAAATTAAATGTACTTTTCGAATCTATATTAACCCAGAAGGGTCGTTTTTTCATTTAGAACATTATATTTCATTTTAAAATTTCGTGTGTTTTTCTAACTTTGCAGGGTTATTTTTTAGAGTGTAACAATGTTCAACAAAGTTGTAGCGCAGACAATTACATTTTTTTATATAAACATAAGGGGTTTGCTTGTAACCATCACGAGTTATTGCGATTTAACGAAAAAAAAAGTTTGAAAAGGTTACTTTTTGCGTATTTCTTTGTTTCGTCATCCGTGTCTGTCGCGGGTGACCATGAACGGCCATGATTAACTACGACCAAATGATTTTTAGGACCATACGAAAATAACAGGACAGTTTCGATCTTTTTTATTTTTGTCAATATGACTTATCACGCCTGAAAGTTTTAAATAGTTTAATAACAATCGTACTTGTTTTCAATTAATTTTTTCGCAATAATTTTGTTTCTGCCCCCTGATATTTTGGGGGGACAAAAACCAAAATATAAATTGCAATGGCCTAATCAATTTTTTTTGTTTTGAAATATTAAGAAACTTTTTTATTTAAGGCTAATTGCATCAGAAAAATTTCAACTTCCTTTCATTCTCTTAGTATATAATTTATTTTTAATTTCATTTTTCGTTTGTAACGTAATGTATGAAAAGAACTAACAGTTGGCATAGAAAAACGATATTTTTATTCTATTAAATAAATATATTTGTTTCGCCAACACTTCCTCACAAGCACAGACGAAGCCCGACGAAATACTCGCATGTGCATAAACGGTTGAACCAGGCCCATGTTGTATTCGTGTCGTCCTACTTATTCGCATAGTCCCTTCGGGGTGGTGTCACTTTTTAAGGCCACGTACAACACGCAAGGTCGTTCGGGCCAAGTGTCGTCTCCAGAATACTCAATCTATCATAAAACGGGATCGAAATAGGATATTCAAGAATCAATTTTATTTATTATTTCGCCTTTTCTACCATTTTAATGGCCATTGCACAGCTCGGAAGATGGCATGCCTCCGGTTAAGGGAAAATCAAATTCACTTTTTTTTATTTCTTTCTTTGTGTATGCAATAAGACCGTAAAACGTGGGTAATATTATATGACTTTCATAAAACTGTATCACGAGCCGATATTCTAAGAATAATGATTAACTTTTTTATTTTGTCAATAATCTGCTACATCTCGTAATCGGTTATTGCATACGGATGATTGGTTACGACACTTTGATGCTTTGTTACTGTGAAGATATGATTACAGAGCAACTAATGATATCTACTGGAAAAAAGTATCCTTTGCAAGGCTTAGTTTTAAATCCAGTCTTCTTTTTTCCACTCAAAAGTTATTTGAAGGCATGACTTTTCAACCCCTCGAAATCCAAAAGCCACGAAAACTTCCACCCAAAAAAGCCCTTTTACCTAAAATTTTACTACCCATTGACTACCATTGCCACTCATTTCCCCCTCCCCCACCCATCAACGTCGACGTCTGCTGTCTGCCGGTAAATGCAAAGTGTTGAAAATGAGTTTTAACAACTTTTTTCCCACTGTTTCCGCGCGAGGCGCACTTTTCACTGTCCGTGACTTCACACGACTGGGCCAAAAGTTCCGGCCATTTTCCAGACTCCCCCCACCCCTCTACCCGCCCCGCACGCTTGTGCCGATATACCTTTTTTATTAAACTTTTGATCTTTTTGATCTCGAGCCCTTCGCCCTTTTTTTCTCGGGGCACTTTTGGGGGGCCAGATTGACGGGGATTTTGTATCATTACGGTGCGAAGGTTTCCGGAGAGGTTTTTTTGTTTTTCTAGCCCTTGGTTTTGGTTTTCTGACCTGGAAAATTTATAGTAATTGGAAAGCTCTTTGTTAATGTAGCTTTAAACCTTGCAAGGCTATCTTATAATTTTATCTGCAAAAATAAACGAGCGTCTATCATTTCAATTAGAAATTGTTTTGCATAGAGTGTGTAAAACAAAATAAGACATTGTTAAGAACTAATTTCGAAATTCATGGAGCAGAGAACTCACTTACTTGATCTAGACATTATTTAATCAACATAACTATTCTACGGTTGTTAGTTTGTAACAATAACAAAAAAAAATTCTTACATTATTTTAAATTTGCAACGGTGTTTTAAGCATTTGGAAAATCAATGGGTAAAAATGTAGTTAAATAAATATTTTTTTAACATTTTAACATTATTTTATTTTTGAATTGGCATAAACATATTTTTGTCTGCTTACAAACAAGGAGATAGAATAATCAAAGTTTTTTAGTTTGGTACAATTATTTTTAAATGTTTTTGTCCTTTAGCGTTGGTTGAGGTAAAGTGAGGGGATGGGGGGGGGGTTCAAAAAACCTAAATTGCAAATAAGTCTAGCCTGCTTTACGAAATTTTGAAACAAAAAATATCACATATTTCTTTATCAATCTTTACAGTTATGCTTCTATCGAATTATTTAAAATATCAATTAATTTTGGAAAGAGGTTTCCCAATTTTTTACGTTTTGTGACGATTTGTGGTTCCAAATTCATATTTTGTAAAAAGATTTTGTACACAAAAAGCGCTGTACTATGCATTCTGTATAGATTACAATCAGTTCTACAAGTACTTTGAAATTTAAATTTTAAATTTTTAAATTATGTCAGCTATCCATTGCAATTATAATTACATGACAATATTCACCAAAATACGTATTTTTCCTGTAGTTTTTAAACGAAATTTCCCCGAAAAATATTCTTATTATTATTTTTGCTATATGGGTATCAAATAATTGGGCTTTTTTCATGCATTTCAAACATTTTTGAAAAAATTCAAAACTACGTATTTTCGGAAAAATACTTAAAATTTCGGTATTCTACAAAATGGGTATCAAATGATCGGAAATTTTTCATACATTTATACTGTAATATTTTTTTTATGAAATACTCAAAATTTTCACAAAACTAATCTTTTTGCAAAACTACTTAAATTATTGGGAATTTTTCATACATTTCGATAGATTTTTTTTATATACTCAAATTATTCACAGATCTATGTACTAATGAAATGGTAATCAAATAATTTCTTTTAACTGAAATTTTTAGTTTTAATAAATTACGTAGATTTCTGAAAATTTCGAGTGTTTTCAAAAATTTGTAATGTTATTTATTTTGAAATGTACTTTTTTAAATACGTACTTTTCTGAAATTTTTCATCATTTTCAAAAAATGTGTTATTACTTTCGAAATGTATGAAAAAATCCCAATCATTTGACACCCATATAACAATTTTTTTTTGACTATTTTTCAAGAAATATATTTACAATACGTATTTTGTAAAAATCAACCCGATTACAAAACACTATTATTTTCTGAAGTTTGGATGATTATAGCTAATGTTTCCCATATAACAAAAATCCCATAAGCTCTGTGCTTCGAATTATAACGGGAGCAGTACAAAACCAAGGCTTACAAAACCGGGGCATGACTGTATTATATTTCTAAAATTTGTCTGAAACGTTGTGACTACTTTCTTTATAATCAAAAATACCATTATGCATCATTATTCCACAGAAATATTTTCAAAGATAGATTTGATTTTATATCCACTCTTTTTGGACGTTTTTGAAAAATCATGTTTTAAAAACAAATGCAACACTTCAAAATGAATTATTGCCATGAAAAAGACAAAACATCTGTCTGCCGTTTTACCGCGATATGATATATACGCCATTTTGGACGTTTTCAATTTTATTGTACAGTCTGATAAAGAATCTTAGAAGCTACTTCCTGACGAAAGATTTTTTCAAAAAACTGCTTTGGATGCTCTGTATGCGCCAATTTTACTCATCATGATGTATGTATACATTGAGAATTGATAGAAGTCAAATTCAATACTGTTTGAATGATGATTTGAAGTTTTGGAACCAAATCAAGACTGGGCAGTATTTTATTACATTATTTCGATTTAATTCTTAAGGGGACGTCCATTAGGCGTCATCCATAAAGTACATTACGTTCTGAGGGAAGTGGGGGGTTTTGAGCAAGCGTGACATTGTGTGTTAAAAGCATAGGGAAATCGTGACAAAGGGAGGTAGAGTAAATTTTGGCTGATTTTAATGTGACGTACTTAATGGTTGACACCTTGTCCACATCCACGTACACTTTTTCTCTTGCGGACAATTGTTTATGCAAAAAATGTGTTTATGGAGCGTAGACAATCGCCAAGGGAGCGTTCTTTTATTACGTAACGCAAAAAAACGGATTTTTAGACCTCTCCCACCCACCCCTCGTTACAAAATTTCCATACATTTTTTTATAAATTTTGTATGGGTTGTAACACAGCCTCCGAGCCCCCCTCCCCCCTCACCCCACTGCGTTTCGTAATAAAAGAACGCTCCCTAAACCCCCCTCCCCCTTAAAGCTATTGCTATATTTTCGGCCAAATGATGTGTGTGGTTTAAAATCGTGGAGAATAGGAAAAAACAAGAAAGTTTGTAGGAGCCACATTTGTATTGTACTTTTTAACAGTTTCTACAGAGCAGACCTTAAAATAGTCATTTTAAATTGAAAAAATGAACAAAAACAGAAAATCGTGTCTACAGCAAAATCACATCAATGGCGTATACATCATATCGCCGTAAAACGGCAGCAGGAGCTCTACCCAATTATCAAAATCAAAAATCTAGAAAAAACAAATATTTTTGTTTTAAATTTAGATCAATCCCCAACTTAGTTAAATTGAAGATAAAAATAAGAACATTTAATGTTATGATTTCTTATATCTCACGATTTTTACAGCTAAGATGAAAATTAGTCCAGGTTGTCAGTTGCCAGTTCCCATCAAAGTCCTTACCCTCTCAATAAAATCCTGATGAGACAAAAAGGTCGCAGTAATCACATCAACGCAAAAGAAAATCACCGGCCCCAACTTTGCTTTATTGTCCCGAGAACTTCTGTATAAGAGTCCATTTACGGCTTTCTCCCCCCTTCCGCCGCCGCAGGAACTAGGTCAACCAGAAACGTAAAAAGCATTTTATTAATTACTGATTACTGTGATTCAGGCTGCTTGTTGTTTTGCTAACCAACCAACAATAAAAACAGGAAACACGAGGACCAACCAACCGAGTATGGGAAGCTTTATGGAGATGTCCATCACTTGCATAATCAGCGGCGTCCATTCTGGCTTTCCTTTCCTTTCCTTTTTTTTGCCCAACTTCTCTTGTATTAGAATGAATTGGTTTCTCTTGTGGACGAGGTACTTCCCGGAAGGAAATGAAAGCCCCGCCGACCAAAATGGAGACCCCGAGCAAAACTTTTTCATTCATTTCTAATTTATGTATTGAGCTGGGGGAGTCCGTGATGTGCGAATCCCCATGAATGGAAATGAGCGGGAGAAGCTTTTTCTTTGCCTTGAATCGTGTAATGCTTAGGAAAATAGCAAAAACTCTTAATTATGAGCCGTTGTTTCTTATACGGGACAAAGTTATTTTTCCCTCCCTTCTTAAGATAAAAAGCAATGAAAGCAAATCAAGTTTTTTTGGTTAAAGTAACACACAGAAAAATTCAACTTGGCAAAACTTTGCCGTAAGCTCTGAAAGCTTACAACCGATTTCACCCATTTGGCAAACATTTCACTTCAACCACAATGCCACATTGCCACATACAGAAAGAGAAAGAGAGAGAGAGTCCTGGTGGGCTTGAAATGCCAAACAGCTGGCAACTTTCTCAGCTCGCAGCTCCAGGAAACATATCGCAACACTTTGCATTTCTAATTGTTTCTAATTGCAGGTCGTAATGGTGCGCTAATTGTGTTACACCATTTTTGCAGTGCAAGATTATACGACGAGGCTGCATGTGAGGTGTAATACAAAATAGGTTCGCTCTTCACACGTGCAACATTGATGGCTGGCAATTAATTTTTCAAGTTTAATAACTAGGCGCGAAGACTTTAATTGAGATGTCTTTACGAGGCAGTTGGTAGGATTCCTTACTTCGGAAGACAGGTTCGATTACTGGTCTTTTTTGTTGTAAGGCCGTTGCAAATATTTTTCAAAGTTTATGTGAACTTTTTAAAATATTGTTTGGCCATTTTCAATCGCAAATTTGATTTTGCATTTCAAAATTATTTTTTAAAATTTTGTTTAGCAGATTTTTTTTTAAATCACGTTTTTTCAAAAATTCATAATCTTCAAACAACGCATTCGGAGTCCCCTAAATCATAACAAATCCAATTCTAAATCTCATCACCCATATTGAAGCTCAAATTTGATGGGACTTTTTAAATAATCAAAAATGGAAAGAATATTTGTTTCCATTAACATTAAACCATCCCTTCATTTAAAAAAAAAACTCGTTTTATTGCGTGAATGAATGATTCCTGAAATTTGTTTGTACTCAATTTCGTTTTTATTTTTAAATTTAACTTCCAAAAACAACGTATTGCATGCTTTTTTTCAAATCATACTTCAAATCTCCCTCACATCGTCAGCCATTTGGAAAGGTCCTTCCCACGTTTGTGTATGCTGGTTGCAATCCTTTTATTCAGGCCCTTTGCCACCATACTACAAATAAGTCCGCTCGTTAAGCTTCCTTAAGAGCATAACATTTTCAAAAGAGAGTGGAAAAAAAGCACACCCCAACTTAAAAAAGCCAGTCGCGTGTTTTAATTAAGCTGTTTTAAGAACGTTGCTGCGAAATATTTTCATGTCAACAAACTTGTTTCACGGGCCGGGGATAATAAAGCTGACTGGCTTGGCTGGTAGCGTTTGTTTGTGCCCTCCCTCTACTAGGTTCCTGGTGCTATAGGTACACGTGGAACGCCAGACACGAGCTGAAAGCTGCCACGTAAGAGGATTCAGGCTTTTTTGTTCATTTGCACCCTTTGCGGATTCATCAGGATGCACTGGCTGTTGAAAAAACAATTTTGAAAACTAAAAGAACGAAAAAAAAAATAAAACCTTATCAGAATTTAGATTTTTTTGCGTTTTGTTTTCAAAAGTTCTACACAGTTTAGTAACATTTAATTATGATAAAATACATCTAGCTCTTTTCAAACAATTTGGAGCTGCTGCGCCGAGTTCACAGTTTGTTCTGGTTTGTGCTGGATTTTCCGCTAAATAGAGGATTACACGAAACTTTTTCCATCAAATTACACACTCGAGTTGTTTGCAACTCATTCCAACTCCTGCCGGGAACCGCCCCCCGCCCAGCAGAAGTGGCCCTCCTCTGCCACTCCTTGCCGAATAAATCTGTTTAAGTTTGGTGATTTAGATTCGCGCAAAACCATCACTCGTCAGATTTATGGTTATCTTGCGGCCCACTCAGCCCAGACCGACCCAGCCAGCGAGAGGCCATATCGTTTTCCTTTCGATTCGAACTGCTGGCTGGCTGTGGTTTCTGCTGCTGCCCATCCGTAAAGCACCATAAACTTGAATTATGCTTCTGCCTCCTGTCGGTTACATTCATCATACTTTTACCACCCCAGCAGACACGCACTTGCACGGAGAAAAATCAAGTCACCTTTTCAAAAAAAAAGTAGCTCTGTTGTTCTGTTGTTCTGTTGTTCTGTTGTTCTGTTGTTCTGTTGTTCTGTTGTTCTGTTGTTCTGTTGTTCTGTTGTTCTGTTGTTCTGTTGTTCTGTTGTTCTGTTGTTCTGTTGTTCTGTTGTTCTGTTGTTCTGTTGTTCTGTTGTTCTGTTGTTCTGTTGTTCTGTTGTTCTGTTGTTCTGTTATTCTGTTGTTCTGTTGTTCTGTTGTTCTGTTGTTCTGTTTTTATGTTTTGCTGATGTTCTGTATTAAGTCAAAGTTATACTTTTTCCAGCATAATTTTTCTAGTGCAATTTTTTTTTTCCGCCCAACGACCATCGCTCTTTTCCGGCGGCTTTTCTGCGGTCTGACTGTATGGTCGATTCACGCGACCTCCGAACAGAACTGCTTCCAACACCCGCAGCAGAACAGATTTCCGTGGCAGCCGAGCAAGCTCTGGAAATCTTTGGCATCAGTGAATTAGTGCGATTAAAGTATCACGGAGGGCCTTACGCGATGAGCTAGAGGGTGGATCCACCGCCGTTCGCCTCAGTCTGGAGGACGATGTGTCATGATGAGAAACAGAATGTGCTCCACCGTTGTACAATGTATGGTCAGTTAACCAAGGGTGGAACTGTCTGTCATTTTCGAAGAATGGCTATAGAATTTATAGAATTACTTTTTTTATATTGGAAAACTCAACATCTTTCTAGCAAAGATCCTAGATCCCATTCCGACATTAAAATCTTGACACTCGTAAAATTCTAGCATCCCGGCAACCCAAAACCGGAACCACCTTCCGGCAGGAGCAGCGATGGGTATCCAGCCGTTTTCCTCCGTTATTAGGTTTTTTTCCTTCCTCAAATTTGATTAGGAATTTTCGTTTGATATCGAGAATAATTTCATTTTTCTGTAGGCTACGGGCCAGCATCATCTCGTTTCCGGAGCTCTGTTTTCGCTGCTCGGAGGCATACAAACAAGCATTATCGTGCCGGTCTTTTGCTTTCAATAACGTGTTTCTTCACCGCTGATTTGACTTAGACAGCATTCTTACAGAGGGATGATTCGTTTTGAGCTGTCCTGCGACGTGGATTTTTTTTTCTTTGTTTTTGCCTTCCTTACTTCACTGAGGAAAGGCTACACAGAAAAAAATATTCCTGTAAATTTACATTATTTATCATGTACCAAAAGGTATCATGATAAATGATGTATATTTACATTAGGTTCATTGGAAAATTCCATTAGATTCATTGGAAATTTACATTAGTTTTGAAAATTTACATTAGTTTTGGAATTTACATTACTTTTGGAATTTACATTAGTTCATATCAACTAATTATGATTGGCCAATGGGAATAAGAAGCTCGACTTGGATTGCAGTAGGAAAAGGGTGTGGCCTATGTTCTATTTTAAAATGATTGAAGCGGGCACCAAAAGGAAATTCGGATTTAAAAAAGTTGTTTCACAGGTAGGGGACGCTTTCTCGTCGACGACCAAGTGGAATAACGCTGGACTGGAATCGAACGGACGACGGGTAGGATGTTAGGTGTTACCAGGGGTGCATGGAGCGCGAACAAGAGCTGATTCAGCGACAATCATGGGTTGTAACAATCTGCGATCGTAACAACCTCTGACTGAAAGTTTATTTTTTATCTCGAGAGAGAAAACCCTCATGACTCTCTCGAGTCGTCTCTTGTAACAACCCGCGACTCAACTTTTGCTGTCGCACAGAGAGCGCTACCGATTTCTTTTCCTAGCAATCACTGAAGGTGGAACCCAGTGAGCGCCGGGGTGGTCTTGTCGGCGCGAATTTCCTCATTGGTTACTGTGATTTGCGCGCCACGTGTTTTCTTTTTGCTTGCTTACGCAATGCAATTCTAGCAAGAGTTTCAATGTTTCTTTTGAAAGCTTCTATAAGAAATTGGTTTGCTTGTTTACAGGACATATAAAAAAAACCTCACGATTTTTATGCAATATTCTTGAAAAAGGCGAGAAAAGATAACTTTTAAACAGCACCAAGGAACGAATTCAGTGTACAGGGTGTATTTTATAGCACATGTTAGCCTTTCGGAAGCCTACAAACCTCGTGGCTCGTGGTCATGACCACTTATAGTACCAATGGCTAGCATCTTGTATTTTGATACAGACTTTCACACCCGGGTCACCTAAGTGTGAAAGTATGGTTCGGGGAGATGAAGCCGAATTCCTGCGCTTTAATTCGAACCAGCGACTTTTGGGATAGTTAGTCCAGTAAATTCGGATATAAGTCGGCTCTTTTACGACAATTTGCGGTGTGATTTGAAATACAGAGTATCAAAAAAGTGTCCGTGCAGCCCTCTCCTTTGAAGCTGCATATTGGCCATATTTAATAATTTCTTCACAAATTTCATGGCATGGTACAGTATATATTTCACCAAAAACAACTTATTGCTTTAAAGATTTCCAAAACGATCTTTAAAAATCCCCTTCCCAAATATTTGAACCCTAGCATTGTTGTTAAATTAGAGACATTTAAACTATTCTCAGTATCGTACATATCAATTTATCAAAAAGACGAAGTTTAAAGTTGTGACCATTTGATGCAAATCTACACTCAAAGTTAAAATTACTCTTTGTACTAAAACAGATATAAAAATATTAAAAAAACTTATTTTCAGAATAAACCCAAATTATCTAAATACGCTAAACTTTAAAAAAAATATTTATGATTGTTTCCAGATTATTGTAACTATTTTTTTTTTTCAAAAATTGTATTTAAAAACGTTACTTAATCCACCTTAAGGTGGTTGGTGCCTTCCTCACATTCAAGTTGTATTTTAGGTTTTATTTACAAATTATTTAAGATTTTTTTTAATAGGCCAAATACTATCAAAAACAAACATTAACTAAACAAGATAAATGCTAATTAACATTCCAACGCCCAAGGCTTCAAAAAAGTTGGAACGGTAACTTCAACTCAATGGTTCTCGGGCATAACTCAACCAATCAAGATGATTCTTCTTTCCAGTGATTTGTTAGGATGTCTAGATGATTCTAGAACTTTGCAGAACTTAATTTGATCAAATCTGTATATTTTGCGATCAAAAACATCGTTCCAACTTTTTTTTTTCGCGTGTAAAAAAAATTCGCCAAAGATTCCACGGCGGCAGTTGTTTTAAAAAAGGTGGAACGATGTTTTCGGTCGCAATAATTACAGATTTGTTCAAATCAAGTTCTGCAAAATTTCAGGATCATCTAGACATTCTTACAAATCACTGGAAACAAGAATTGTCCCGATTGGTTGAGTAATGCCCGAGAACCAGCGAGTTGAAGTTACCGTTCCACCTTTTCTGGGAGGCTTGGGCGTCCGCGTAAGTTGGGCATGCGTTGGGCGTTCCAGTGTTAAAAAACTTAAAAAAGGAAACAAGAAAAACATAAAACAAGTGAAGTAAAGTTTTTCGTAGAACAAAGGTTGCTCAAAATAACCTTTTTCAAAAAAAATGCAATAGAGGGTTAAGGGGATTGACATTCAGGTGTCCACGTGGTTTGTGAATGGTCCCTACAGTATACAGTATCTTATAAGAATGAAACGAATCATTTACTTCCTGATTCCTTACATTTGTCCCGCAATTTCTAAATGAAAAAAGTTTTTCAAACAATAAATCAAACTACTTTTTACGAAGAGAAGTAATTGAGAAGGAATACTCATATTTCCCTAAAATATGTCGAAACTTGGCATTAATGCCAATCGTTTGAAAACTAGAGATACAGGGTTAGGGTTAAATAAAACTGAAAAGTTATAGCATTATGGATTTCAATTGGTTTTTGGAATATTTTCCAACAGGTAAGGTTTTACTCAACATTATTATTTTTAAAACATGTGCTGGGGTAGGCCACACAAAGTCCATGCACTATTTTGGAAAAAAAGTTTTTTCAATAGTGATTAGAATAAAAGTTACGTTAAAAATTCTTAGTTTAAATTCCGGGGTGACTTTGATAGTCAGAGTTTTTCTTGTTAAAATCATATTTAGGATGTTTAAACTTTATCTGTACGTTGAATGTACCATTACTGAAGTTGCTGATATTGTTTTTAAGAAAAAAATCAATGTTTATATTTATTCAACAAAGTTTATAAGCTTTTTAACAAAATAAATATAAATTTTAGGTAAAATTGTTAAAATGTCGGAATTTTGTCTGAAATTTGCAAATACTAGTTTTGTTTATAAAATTATCGATTTATATTGCAATTCGAAGCACTAATCGCAAGTTTTAACATTTTACATGAAATTTGTTCAACTGAAATTGCCTATAAATATGAAGTTTTTTTTTAAATTGTGTTTCAAAAACACATATTATTTATTATTTACAAACTTATTTTACCTTCTCCTAGTGGAAAATTGTCCAAAAAATCCGAAAATGCATTCCGTTTTCCGATTCAAAATCATGTTCATTGAGAAAATCAGGACACTTTGAGAAGTTTAAAATTATGAGTTTCATCACCATTTTCTTAACTTTAGTTTACTAACTTTTTAAACTTTTCAAAATTTCATGAAAAGTTCTTTTTTGCAATTCCACTGTGAAAATGTCAACTTTTCCTGTCCTTCTGGAGAAACGAAACGGCCTACTTTTCCCTACCAAAAATAACAGAATGGAAAATTAATACCTTTCAATAACAGTGCTGAAAAGTTCTACTTTTCAGCACTGAAATGGGTGCTGAAAAGTTAAACTTTTCAACACTAGTATCGAAAAGTAACATTTTTCAATATTTGTTTTGTTTTGAACGAAGAACTTACTAAACACCATGTTTGACATAAAATTCCATTAAAGAAGCGTTTTTCGGAATTGCAAAAAATGTTGTAAGCAACTTGTTGCAAAACTTGATTTTATCAGCACTCGTCGTATTTATCCAACTCGGTAAACCTCGTTGGATAAATGTACAACTCGTGCTGAAAAAACCTTTTTTTGCAACTTGTTGCATAAACTACTATTTGAGGTTCTTTGAACACTTTTCTACCACGGTCAGAATGATTCTAAACAATTCCGTACGTATTTTAATTGTATTCTTCATTTTGCGGAAAAATCACAAACCTATCAAAGTCACCCCGGCTATCAAAGTCACCCCGTTTTACGGTACAAAAAAAAACCCGTTGCTCTTTTGTTGGGAGGTAATTCTTGTCGAAAGCGTTTCACCACATCACGCATTTTTATGCAGTTAACAGCTTGTGCAACTTTGTTCAACCTTTACTTCAAATTTAACTGCATTAACACACAAACACGAACACGTTCTTTGAGCTGAAACAAACGGAAACGCATTCAACGTGCCCATGCAGTTTCAATGAGTTTAACACACTCCAGAAATAAGTAATCTATAAAATTCATTTATTATAATCGTTCATATTAAAACTAATCGTTCTAGAAAACATTAAATATTCAATACAATTATTCTCAATAAAACCGTATAATCGTGGTCCTGCCCTTAAACACCAAAATCGTCTCTTGTAACAATCATGGATTGTTACAAGTCGCGATTTTTGGAAATCGCTCTCCGCTCGCGATTCAAGATTCGTTGCGGTCCCAAATAAACAAACCCCTTGACGACGCGAATCGGGTGAGATCCACCCAGTGGATGATTGTGAACGATCGCTTTGGTGTGAGTTCCTTCTTGGTTACACAGCGGGACTAGCAACGCGTTGTTTTTCTTGAGAACAGTGGCGCTTACTGTGTGTGTATACCTTCACTCATTGATCGCGCGATGTGATTTTTTAGCGACCCTGGGTGTTACTGCTGCTACCCGCTGCCGACTGAGCCATCTTCGCATTTTATAAACGAGCGGCTAAAGCATCATCTTGTTCAGGTCGAGGCTCAGGCAGTGGGCAAGCGAAATATGAGAGCGATAGAAAGAGAACCAAATATAACTATTTTTAGTTCGGGTAGTTTGAAGTAAACGTTTGGCAGAAATACATTGGATATATGATTTACATTAAATAGGAATTTACAGGAAGCCGAACACGGGTAGAAATTCATCAGATTTGAGTTTCCATGCTCAACGTTTCCATTAGATTCATGATTTACATTAGATTTAGATTTACATTGGAGTAATTTCCATGACTTTTTACTATTTACATCATATTTCAACATTACATTGAGTGAGTTTACATAAGAAACAGTAATTACGTGCTGTGTAAATTTACATATTTTTTTCTGTGTATAAAATCACTCGAAAAATGAAATTCTTCTTCCACCTGGATCCACCTTCACGTATACATATCGACTCAGAATCAAATTCTGAGCAAATGTCTGTGTGTGTGGTGGGATGTTGATCAAAAAAGTTGCACTTGGTTTTCTTGGCACTGGCTCCACCGATTTTGCCTGTTTTGATCTCATTCGATCCTGCTTGGGGTCCCATAAGTCGCTATTGAAAATTATAAAGTTATAAAGTTAATTATTTTAAAAGTTATGCCAAAAAATGACCTTTCTCAAAAGTTG
>NC_068938.1:138804440-138881127 GCF_016801865.2 Culex pipiens pallens | reverse complement strand
AATCTTTTCGATTTTAACCAAATACAACATTTTTTTGTCTTGATTATTATCATGTAGTTTCTTGTTTCTTGTTTCTTGTTTCTTGTTTCTTGTTTCTTGTTTCTTGTTTCTTGTTTCTTGTTTCTTGTTTCTTGTTTCTTGTTTCTTGTTTCTTGTTTCTTGTTTCTTGTTTCTTGTTTCTTGTTTCTTGTTCTGTTGTTCTGTTGTTCTGTTGTTCTGTTGTTCTGTTGTTCTGTTGTTCTGTTGTTCTGTTGTTCTGTTGTTCTGTTGTTCTGTTGTTCTGTTGTTCTGTTGTTCTGTTGTTCTGTTGTTCTGTTGTTCTGTTGTTCTGTTGTTCTGTTGTTCTGTTGTTCTGTTGTTCTGTTGTTCTGTTGTTCTGTTGTTCTGTTGTTCTGTTGTTCTGTTGTTCTGTTGTTCTGTTGTTCTGTTGTTCTGTTGTTCTGTTGTTCTGTTGTTCTGTTGTTCTGTTGTTCTGTTGTTCTGTTGTTCTGTTGTTCTGTTGTTCTGTTGTTCTGTTGTTCTGTTGTTCTGTTGTTCTGTTGTTCTGTTGTTCTGTTGTTCTGTTGTTCTGTTGTTCTGTTGTTCTGTTGTTCTGTTGTTCTGTTGTTCTGTTGTTCTGTTGTTCTGTTGTTCTGTTGTTCTGTTGTTCTGTTGTTCTGTTGTTCTGTTGTTCTGTTGTTCTGTTGTTCTGTTGTTCTGTTGTTCTGTTGTTCTGTTGTTCTGTTGTTCTGTTGTTCTGTTGTTCTGTTGTTCTGTTGTTCTGTTGTTCTGTTGTTCTGTTGTTCTGTGTTTCTGTTGTTCTGTTGTTCTGTTGTTCTGTTGTTCTGTTGTTCTGTTGTTCTGTTGTTCTGTTGTTCTGTTGTTCTGTTGTTCTGTTGTTCTGTTGTTCTGTTGTTCTGTTGTTCTGTTGTTCTGTTGTTCTGTTGTTCTGTTGTTCTGTTGTTCTGTTGTTCTGTTGTTCTGTTGTTCTGTTGTTCTGTTGTTCTGTTGTTCTGTTGTTCTGTTGTTCTGTTGTTCTGTTGTTCTGTTGTTCTGTTGTTCTGTTGTTCTGTTGTTCTGTTGTTCTGTTGTTCTGTTGTTCTGTTGTTCTGTTGTTCTGTTGTTCTGTTGTTCTGTTGTTCTGCTGCTCAGAACAACAGTTCTTTTTTGCTGATGTTCTGTTGCAAATTTAGACTTATTCCCAGCATTACTTTTTCCGTGCACCATTTTTTCTGCCCGACGACCATCGCTCTTTTCCGGCGGCTTTTCTGCGGTCTGTCTGTATGGTCGGTTCACGCGACCTCCGAACAGAACTGCTTCCAACACCCGCAGCAGAACAGATTTCCGTGCCAGCCGGGAAAGCTCTGGAAATCTTTGGCATCAGTGAATTAGTGCGATTAAAGTATCACGGAGGGCCTTACGCGATGGGCTGGAGGGTGGATCCACCGCCGTCCGCCTCAATCCGGAGGACGATGTGTCATGATGAGAAACAGAATGTGCTGCAACGTTGTACAATGTATGGTCAGTTAACCGAGCGTGGAACTGTCTGTCATTTTCGCCGAATGGCTATAGAATTTAAAGAATTCATTTTTTCTCTATTTGAAAACTTCACATCTTTCTTGCAAACATCCTAGATCCAATTCCGACATCAGAATCTTGACACTCGTAAAATTATAGCATCCTGGCAAACCAAAACCGGAACCACCTTCCGGCAGGAGCAGCGATGGGTATCCAGCCGTTATCCTCCGTTATTAGGTTTTTTCCATCCTCAAATTTGATTAGAATTTTCGTTTGATATCGAGAATAATTTCATTTTTCTGTAGGCTACACGGGCCAGCATCATCTCGTTTCCGGTGCTCTGTTTTCGCCGCTCGAAGGCATTTAAACAAGCATTATCGTGCCGGTCTTTTGCTTTCAATAACGTGTTTCTTCACCGCTGATTTGACTGAGGCAGCATTCTGACAGAGGGATGATTCGTTTTGAGCTGGCCTACGGCGTGGATTTTGTTTTTTTTTTTTTCTTGGTTATTCTTAACAAGTTATATTGCTGAAGGAAATTTTCAAAGGTTGTTAAATATGATAAGGTCATTACAAATTTAATTTTTTTTCACCGCGGTCCTGGTCAAAGTCAAAGTGAGAAAAAAACTATCTCTCTAATTTCAAGTTATATTTTATATACGTTAATCAAAAAAATCTTAAGGCATGGGAAAAAATGTGACTTTCGTAAAGACGAAATTGTGTTGATTTTTTTCCTACGGAAATAACTAAAAAAATCAGATGTAGAGCGTCCTATTTCCCGGGATACAAATTTCCTGGGATATTTTTAATTTATTGAAAATTGTTCTGATCTTGGTTCTGATTAATATTTTGCAAAGTAGTTTTCAATGATATTTAATGGTTTTATTAAACCACATGATTTTCAGGTTTATAATTGACATCAGTTAAAAGTTTTTTCATATCAAAACTTGATTTGAATACTACGAGTAATTAACATCATTTAATCAGTCTTGCATTTTTCTTATTTAATTGTAATTTCAAGAATACCAGGTATTAAATTAATTGAAATAGGTAATTCTTCTTGCATAAACCTATTTGAAATATTTAACGATACCATTCCGATATTCATCTCATTTGATCATAGAAAAATAAAAAAAACGTTAAAAAAAATCTCAATTTACTTGGGCGGTAAGCGGTCAATATATTGAAATAACATCAATTATTCTTTAAAAAAAAAGCTTACCTAAATTGTAATACTTGATTTATTAAGTGAGTTTCTTCAGAAATTAATAATATCCGAAATATTTTTTTAAATTAAATCTGATCATATGATTCATTCTATATAAACTTAACAATTAATGTAATTGAACAAAATCATGTTGAATTTCATTCATTATGGTTTTCAAAACATTTAAATAAATGATTCGAAAAAGTTTAGAAAATGTATACGTCCGCTTGAATTTCGGGAATTCCCGGGAAATTTACAAATATCCTGGGAAATGGGAAATACTTTTTTCGGGAAATCCCTGAAAATCAGATGTAAAACGAACCATTTTTTTAACATAGTAAATTCAATGCGAGTATTGTAATCATCACATAAAGTTTTTAAAATGATTTTCCTAGAAAATTGATATGGTATGTATACATTACAACAATTCTCTCAAGAATTAGCTTTTTTAATTGGACGATACTGTCTACTTTTTCAATGACCACAGAAGTCATTTGCATTATTGGTTCGTCCATAAAAGTCTCAATTCACTTTTGGCAACCGAAAACAAAAAGGCTAATAAAATATTCTAGAAAAAGTATCAGAAGTACCGAGCTCTGATCGATTTGGTATTTTCGGCTGTAGGTATTGCTTAAGGCCTCTTAGAAAAAAAATAGTTGCACCCGGAATGTTCACGATTGCGCAAAAAAACATTTTCAAAAATTCTCGTTTTTGATCACAAAAAAAAACATCTTTTAAGCTATAGCACAAACTAGTCAACATTTGTTTTTTTTTATTTCCAATTTTTCGAAACAAAAAGTTTTTTGAAAAGCGTTGAAGATTGTTGAAATTTTTACTTTATTTTAAGATTTAATATTGAATTTGCTATCGAAAAATACTTTACGTATATTTTGATATCATGCACCGTTTTTAAGTTATAGCTATCTAAAACTGACTTTTTGTTTATAACGTGACCATCTCTGAAAATGTATTTTCAAAAAGATCAGAAAATTTCTTTCAAGACATTGAAGATTGGACTTATGGATTCTAAGATACAGCCTTTGAAAAAAAAGCAAACAGGAAAAATAACCATCACTAAAATAGCGTCGATTTTTCAAGTGACGTTAACTCAGAAAATATGCGTCCGATTTTCATTATCAAAATATGAAGTTATCGTTAAAAATTTGTATGATTTATTTTTTTAAGTAAACCCCCTGACATTTAAAATGTTCAAAATTAATTGGTTCAGTGCTTGGGTTTGATTTGAAAATTTTGAAAATATGTTTTTTGAAAGAACGGTAAATTTTATGATAGACTCATATTTACTGAGTTTTTATTATGTGGGTAATTCTATACCAACTCACACGAAATCGGGGAAAGTTGCCCCGACCCCTCTTCGATTTGCGTGAAACTTTGTCCTAAGGGGTAACTTTTGTCCCTGATCACGAATCCGAGGTTCGTTTTTTGATATCTCGTGATAGAGGGGCGATACGATCCCTTGCATTTTTGAACATGCGAAAAATGAGATGTTTTTCAATAATTTGCAGCCTTAAACGGTGATGAGATAGAAATTTGTTGTCAAGGGGACTTTTATGTAAAATTAGACGCCCGATTTGATGGCGTACTCTGAATTCCGAAAAAACGTATTTTTCATCAAAAAAAAACACTATTTTTTTTAAATTTCTCCCATTTTCCGTTATTTAACTGTAAAATTTTTTGGAACATGTAATTTTATGGGAAATTTAATGTACTTTTTGAATCTACGTTGACCCAGAAGGGTAATTTTTTCATTTAGAACAATTTTTTTCATTTTAAAATTTTGTGTTTTTTCTAACTTTGCAGGGTTATTTTTTAGAGTGTAACAATGTTCTACAAAGTTGTAGAGCAGACAATTACAAAAAATTTGATATATATAAATAAGGGGTATGCTAGTAAACATCACGAGTTATCGCGATTTTACAAAACATGTAAATTGCTAAATAATAATAATAACAAACTAATTTGATTCAAGTATTACACCAAATAATTCACTAATTACCAAACATAAAGCTTGCCATGACTCGACTTTGATCAAGTAGACAAGTAGAACGCTTTTAGACAACAACATTTTCGAGCTAATATTTGCCTCTAATGAAGAATGTTTTCGATCGTGCCGTGCGAGAAGAAGCTTTCCTCGTTACTTCCAAAGCATTCCAGCCAACATATAACTTTGCCAACTTTTTCCGGGCAAGATTCCACCCAGCAGAGCTTATCCTGACAACAGCTCAAAGAAGATGTTGAAACAATAAATAATTATCGAACAAATTCCACCGATAATGTGTACTCTACCAAGGCTCGGCTCGATCGGAAATGATAGAAAATGGAAGAAATACTCCGCCTCCGTAGCAAAGCATTTTTCATTGAAAAATTCCAATCGCTGGAAAATATTCATATCTCATCCCGAAAAGCACAACCATTATTACCATCCAGCCGGCAGCAGGCACATTCTGCTCTTCATTATCGATTACGCCCGTCGCCCCCGTTGTAAGCGCATCCGTTCTCGGGTTCGATTCCCGGGCAGGGGAAGAAGGGCGGCAGAAAAAAATGAAGCCAAAGCTGTTCGATAAAAAGCTCCGTTGAGAAACAGCAGCGCAATAGTGCGGTACGAACCCGGGGATTGCCGGGGAAAATTTTCCTATCAAAGTGGGTCCCTTTTACAACTTGCCATTTGCCTACCCTTCAAGTCCCTTGTAGCCCTTGATCATCATTGCATTGAACGCTGTCTTGTGGAAAATGCAAATTTACGCTAAATCATGCACTTCAGCTTGACTGAAAGTTTTCAAATTCCGGGACTTTGTTGCAATTTTCTTAGAGGGAAATTAAATTTAGCTGCATTACCAACAAAAATAACCTTGTCGAAGACACTTTTAAAAACCTTCAAAAATAATTTAAGTAAAACCTTTTTCAAAAGTTTTGTCGGGAAGATTAAAAATAAGAATGATGTTTTTACTGTGTTACAAATGCATCAAAGAACGAGAGGAAGATCGTCACGGGGTCGTGTCCTTTATTGACAACCCGCTGGCAGCCACATTCTATCGTAAAAGTGGTGTTTAGCGTTTCTTCTCTCTTTACCAGCACCATAATCAGTATCGAGTAAACACATCCTAGCCCAAGGATGCTTCCGGTAAAATGTCGTTATCCCTGGCTGGCGCTCCTTCTCCCGCTAAAACGATACAAGCCGAGCTAAGCTTCTCCAAAAGGGAAAACTTTCCTACAGGAAAATCACCGTGCGTCCCCTTTATGTTGTTGGTATCCACACTCACACAGCGTTTCCCAGCATAATACCTTAGCGTTCAACGTAAAGAAGATACAAGGAGGTCGTTTTGTGTTTTGCCTGTGGAGAGAATATGGTCGGTTGAGGTTGCCCTTTGATCTATGACATGTTGCCTATTCCAAGGGGTGGAAGGGGGCGGACCTCGTTTCCTTTTCCTGCATTCACCACGACCTGCACACGACTACAGAAAAGGTGAGGTTATGGCAACCTTATCGGTTCCGTTTTGACGGATGAGGGAAAACAGGATTCGATACAGTTTTCTGTATGATGCTTTATGGGTGAAATACGTTAAGGAAATTGCAAAAGACTTTTTGAGGATTACTAGAGCGGTTCAAATTTAACATTCACCGTCCATTACAGGTACATGTAATTGTATAAATCTGGGAATAGTTTTCAAAAGGCGCATTAGTCACTATGAACTTCGATACTTATTTTCATATTTCTCTAAATTGAAACAAATTTCATTAATTTTAAGTTTGGAGCATTTGAAGAACGTGTAAATGATCAATCTCAACCATTTGTGAAGTAGGTGTTTCGTAAGTAAATCGAATACCGATTAAAAAAGTGATCATGCCAGTGTGATTTACACAGTGACATCCCGTTTTTGACAACACGACCTTTAGACACATTTCCTCTCGTAAAAACTAACTTAATCCACCTATGTGGTTGATGCCTTCCTCACTATTTACCAACAATAATGATGTAAAATGATAAATTTCATCTATTTTTACACGGAAAGGAGTTCCATCTTAAATTTAACAATTCAAATTAGCTGGCTTCAAATTGGTGGAACAGTGCTTTTTTTGGTTAAATTAGCTAAAATTACAGGTAAATTTACCAACTTGGGATTGGTGAAACAGCTAACCCTGATTGCTGATTTGCTATCCAAAACTGACAGCCCAAATCAAAATGACAGGAGAGATTTTACCAAAAATAATGGTGTTTCAGCACAATTTTGCCTACTTTTTACCGAAAAACTAGCTGGAACCGGCAGCATGGATTTTTTGACAGATCATCAGTTCGAGACCAACACAAAGCAAGAGAACGTCTCGTATCGTGTTTGATCCTGTTTAAGCCGCTCAGTACGCGGAGTTTTGTGACGATTCTGTGTTTGAAAGTCGAAAGTGCAAGTGCAAGTGCAAAAGATGGAGATGGTGCGCGAGTGAATGGATTGAAAGCCAGGAAGACTTTCTGCGGGCTGAGATCTTCAGTTGATTAGGTGAGAAGTTTTTTTTGTGTTGAGGGAAAGAGGTTAGAAGTTGAGCCTCTAATTTTTGTTTGGACGATTGGTGGCATCCCTTTGTCGTGAACCCTTTGGCGGGGGAGGTGGAGGCTGGCGTTTGTCCACACTCCACTTTTTTTGTATGGACATCTGTCTACGTGGGGGGAGGCTGCGGGTACAGAGTGTCTAGATATAGACTGGCCAATGTTTGACAGATCCGTACGAGCAAGGCACTTTATGCATTTGAAGCACATAAAAAATAGAGTTAAATAATGTTAAATTTCTTTAAATTAAGTGAAAGTTAATTTGAATTACATTTGGTTGAATTTAGAAAAAAGTAGAATTCAGTTAAATTAAGTTAAATTAAGTTAAATTAAGTTAAATTAAGTTGAATTAAGTTAAATTAAGTTAAATTAAGTTAAATTAAGTTAAATTAAGTTAAATTAAGTTAAATTAAGTGAAATTAAGTTAAATTAAGTTAAATTAAGTTAAATTAAGTTAAATTAAGTTAAATTAAGTTAAATTAAGTTAAATTAAGTTAAACTAAGTTAAATTAAGTTAAATTAAGTTAAATTAAGTTAAATTAAGTTAAATTAAGTTAAATTAAGTTAAATTAAGTTAAATTAAGTTAAATTAAGTTAAATTTAGTTAAATTAAGTTAAATTAAGTTAAATTAAGTTAAATTAAGTTAAATTAAGTTAAATTCAGTTAAATTAAGTTAAATTCAGTTAAATTAAGTTAAATTAAGTTGAATTAAGTTAAATAAAGTTAAATTCAGTTAAATTAAGTTAAATTAAAGTCAATTATGTTAAATTAAGTTAAATTAAGTTTAATTCAGTTAAATTCAGTTAAATTAAGTTGAATTAAGTTTAATTAAGTTAAATTCAGTTAAATTAAGTTCAATTAAGTTGAATTAAGGTAAATTAAGTTAAATTAAGTAAAATAAAGTTAAATTAAGTTAAATTAAGTTCAATTAAGTTGAATTAAGGTAAATTAAGTTAAATTAAGTAAAATTATGTTAAATTAAGTTGAATTAATTAAAATTAAGTTAAAGTAAGATAAATTAAGTTGAATTAAGTTGAATTAAGTTGAATTAAGTTGAATTAAGTTAAATTATGTTAATTTTAATTTGTATTTTTGTATTTTTGTATTTTTGTATTTTTGTATTTTTGTATTTTTGTATTTTTGTATTTTTGTATTTTTGTATTTTTGTATTTTTGTATTTTTGTATTTTTGTATTTTTGTATTTTTGTATTTTTGTATTTTTGTATTTTTGTATTTTTGTATTTTTGTATTTTTGTATTTTTGTATTTTTGTATTTTTGTATTTTTGTATTTTTGTATTTTTGTATTTTTTGTATTTTTGTATTTTTGTATTTTTGTATTTTTGTATTTTTGTATTTTTGTATTTTTGTATTTTTGTATTTTTGTATTTTTGTATTTTTGTATTTTTGTATTTTTGTATTTTTGTATTTTTGTATTTTTGTATTTTTGTATTTTTGTATTTTTGTATTTTTGTATTTTTGTATTTTTGTATTTTTGTATTTTTGTATTTTTGTATTTTTGTAATTTTGTATTTTTGTATTTTTGTATTTTTGTATTTTTGTATTTTTGTATTTTTGTATTTTTGTATTTTTGTATTATTGTATTTTTGTATTTTTGTATTTTTGTATTTTTGTATTACTGTATTTATTTTTTTTATTTGTCAATAGAATATCGCAACAAAGCCGTACTATTAGGATGATCAACTATAACGTAGTTTAAAAAGCCTGGAAACTATTGAAACATCCAAAGAACTTTCTCTACCAAAAAAACGTATCAAGAATAGCGGAAAATCATGCTACACCAGCAAAAAGTGTTTTTGAAAATTAAAAAACAACTTTACAGACAGCAAGGGATTTTTAAAATGATTTCGAAATTACCAGTTAAAACAGTCGAAAAATTAGCTGGACTTACCGAAAAACGAAGCAAGAACAAAAAAGAAACGAGCTAAATCAGCCAAAAGGCTGGGTGAATAATGCGTGCTTTGCAGGCAGCAACGGAGGCTTTTGAAAGAAAACTTGTAGAAATAGTGGAAAAATTAGCTATTCCAACCAAAACACCTACCAAGAATAGTGGCAAAGTTAGCTAAACTAGCTAAAAAGATGTGTGAAAATAACTAGTTGAAACAGCCTAAAAACTCGCTGGGCTAACTATAAAACTTCCTAGAATACCATAAAATCTAGCTAAAATAGCTAACAGACCTCCTCAAAACATACAGCTTTTGAGACTGACAGCATTTTTCCAGCTTGCAAATTAGTAAAATTTACTAAAAATTTAGCTGGATTTATCATTTTTAGGACCTGGATCCAGCTGTCAAATCCAGGATTTATTTTTAGGATTTTCAGCTAAAAAAATTGGTGGTTGAAAAAACAACCAATTTTTTTAGGATTTTTAACCGAAATTTAGTAAGATTCACGATAAACCTTCTTTCCGTGTACCAAATTTTCAACATTCCAAAATTAAACTTTTCTGTGTAGTGTACTGCCGTTCTACGCATAATTGTCCCATGTCAGTTTTGGACGATTTTGACTTTATGAAATTTTTTAGTTTAGTCTGATGTGTACTTTAAGAAAAACACATAAAATCTGGTACTTTGTTCGGAAACTCATTAAAAACAACACCAAGTCTGTTTGTCCCATCGTTAAACTTCTACGCATAATTGTCCCACCAAGTATTTTCTTACACGGAATCATTAGTTTCACTAAGCATTATGTCTTGTTTACCTGTTGTATAGCCAGAGAATCCCAAATAAGGGTGAAAAACTGGTAACTGGGGTGATTAGGGACACATAGGGCGAATAGGAACCCACGGGACAATTATGCGTAGAAACATAGAAATCGGTCGAAAAATTTCAATCGCGTTTTTCTCAGTTGCACTTTTTTGAACATTGGACAATTATGCGTAGAACGGCAGTGTACAGCTCTCCAATTGTGTGGACACTTATATGGTCAAACTAATGATGCACTATGTCTTCTCTGAACATAGAAAAAGCATGCATACAAGTTAAAAAAAACTCCAATAAATTCCCTCATTCTTATGTGTAATCATATTTATTCATTTAGTTAGATAATTCTATAAAATTCAAGCCTCTGTCTTTGTTTAAATATTCATTTTGAATCTTTTTTTTAAGCTTTTCAGAATGTTTTTGAGATGAAATTTGAGTTCAGCGCCACCAAAGTAAACAATTTTGAGTCTTATTTAAAAAAAAAATATTTTTTTCAAAATTCGTTCTTTGATAAGGGTGTATTTAAAGTTTATGTCCCTCGGCTCTTGTTAAGGTCGAGGAGCTGGTCCAAAATCAAATTTCATGTCACTTTTCAAAAATTTGATGCCAAAAGTATCACAAAATGCTTTATACATTTTATAGTTATTAATGTTAATGTACAATATCCATGAATCTACAAAAAAAAAAAACCTTATGTTTCATGTATTTTTTTGATCTGTAATCGTTTTTTTTAGATCCAAAAGTGTCCTATTTGATTATAATTACAAAAATTAACATAATTCAATTAATGGAAGTAGTTTGAAAATGAACATTCTTATTTTCATCAATTAATATTTTATTGCCCCCTGATTTTTTCAGGAATTTGAAGAAAACAATTGCAATTGCCTTATGAAACTATAATTAAGGCTAAATATAGCAGAGTTTGAACTGTACAAACACGATTTTCTTCAACTTCACGAAGATTTCCTTGTATTAAGATTAAATTTCTGTTTTTTTTATTATTACATTCAGAAACAGTACCGTCATCCGGGGTGACATTGGGTCTGGGGGTGAGATTGGGTCATACAAAAATGCTGAAATTTATATGACCCATTCTCACCCCCCAGACCCAATGTCACACTTGAAGAGGGTTTCACATTCAATATTAAGGAGAAATATATTTATCAAGAAAGTTTCTGAAACTATCTCGAATTCATAGATTTTTGATAATGGGACTGGATATGAAAAAAAATCGAACACTTGAAGTACATCATTATAGCAAGAATTTGTCGATAATGGTTCTGAATTAAATGCAGAATTAACTAGTTATTCAATAATTATTCAAAAACGTACACATGCTTCACTTTTCTATGATTTGGGCACTTATCTAAATTCCTAATTGATAGAAAACATTCCCGTGCACAAGACATCAGACATGAGCGCCAAGCTAAACTCAAATTATGTCCAATTATAGAATAACCTCACCAGAAATTCTCTTCCTTATGATGGACGAATCTTTTCATAACCGCCGCCGCCACGCCACGCCAAAACGAAGCCAAATATTTTTGTTTCTAAATTAAATTTATCCACCCGAGCATCTCGGAATCATTCGTCCGGCTGTCCGGGGAACTCCTGAAGCAGTTCCAGCGGCCAAAACATCCTTCGGTCACGCTATTTGGGTATTTGTTCGTGGCTTTTTTTCTCGGCCTTTTCTAAGTTCTCTGAGAAGAAGCTCAAGGCGTTTGATGTTGGCTGTTTCCTTTCTCTTTTTTTCGGTTATTTTGACTCCCAAATGATATATAATTAAATGATAACCATTTAATTTAATGTTGTCCGTGGCCGAAACGTTCTAGCGCAGTTCTGCCTTTGGATCGGAATTTCTTCCTCGGCGCACGAAACCAGTCAAATTATCAAAAGAAATGATGCATGCGACTGACGAGGTGGTGGTGGAGGCTGTATGTTGATTTAGGCGTTATTAGTTTTTAATGAGAACATTTGGCAGCGCCTCATAAAGAAATCAAAAATCCTCGAAAAAAATTCATTTCGAATAGAAACAAATTATCCGCACGCAGGAGCTGCGTTATTGAGAATTCATCGGCAGGTTTGTATAATTTTGTGGTGCTTTGGAATTATAACGGATTCTCTAAACTGCATTTTAAACAGCAGGTTCATCAACCGGTCATTTCCGTTCCGGAGAGTACAGGCCCGGGCCGTATAATCTGAGAATGTCTAGACTTGTTTTTTGACTTAGCGTGAAATTTTGTACTCCATTAGTCATTTTGAATGTTGAGCAAACAAAAATACCAAACTTTGAAGACAAATGGATTAGATTTTTAAAATATTTTCAAAAGTATGGAATCAAGCTCCTTTGTTGGTATTTAAAGATCACTGTTAAAACGAAATCAATATTTTCAGAAGTTCCCACTCCAACGTTTGTTTTATAATTATTTTTAATGTTTAGGATCTAAATTGACTAAATGTACTTAGTACAGCAGAATAAAGATAACTTATTGACTGTTCAAATCAAATGAATCAAGTTGTTATCAAATTTATCGATTTTCAGGTTTTATTTGAGCCTGAACTGTTAAACTAAATATTTCCATAATTATCGTTGACTAACTTCTGAAACTTTCCCAATTTTGTTGAAAGCCAGTTGTCACATCACATATCACATCCTTATTATTTGACGAGACGAAATATCTTTTTCCTGACATGTTAACCTTAAGCTGAATGTTAAAGAAAGCTTAACGATATCATTATAGAAACACGCTAATAACTCGATGAAAACCCGTTGAAAATTGGACCTGTTGTAGCGGAACGGGTCCAACGCCATGTGTTCCACTGTTTTTTCTCCGAAAACCCCGGCACGTCTTTTGGCGCCTGCTGGCCAGAACAAGGAAAAGCTGCGCTGTGCGCACGCCGAATCGTTCACAAAACTAATATTCATTATCGCTAATTAGTTCTCACTCACTCGAACCGCGCACATGTTACCTGCCGGTTGGCGGCCACAATAATGGAGTTTTCAAAGTTAAATTTTAATCGTCTTGCTGTGGGAACGTTTAATTGCGGTGGGCAGGTAGCGAATCAGCAGGCAGCGAATCGGATCAATTTTGGAATCCCACCCCCCTCGATGGCTTAAATGTAGATCTTATCAGCTAAATCAGAAATGAAAGCACGTCAGCATGTACACACAATCTTTCTCTTTTTTTTGCGGCTGCTGAAGAAAGCTAATTCCTGTGCGCCGAATAGCCGTTTAAGCCACTGTGAATTAGCCTCGTTTGCCACCCACTTTCCCCCTCATTTGCATAGGGTTTTCAGATAAATTTTCTGGTCTCAATTCAATTCAATTCAATTCAATTGGTGTTTATTAGAATTTAACAGTTCTTCTCCAGGACGTTACATTTGCAATTCAGAGATTTGGAGAACCTTTCAACTGAGATCAATTCATAAGCCTTTACAGGGAGGGTACATGTTTCTATGTTTAGATGTTGCTAGCTGCGTGCTCTTTTAGGGAAAATAAATTTTGAGAAAAAACCCTAGATCTATGTTTGGCTTAAGACTAATATCGCAGTTGTTGACGGAGGAGTGCTTCGATGAGCGGATTCGTTGACATCCCACAGGAAGTCCTGAAGGTTCTCGTTGCCTTTTCGATGCTTGCGTCGATGGTGTCGACGCCGGCCAGCTCGTGTAGATCGTCGGTCGGGTACCACGGGTCCAAGTTGTGCACCATCTTGAGCAGCTTGTTCTGCTTCACCTGGAGTCGCTTACGGTGCGATTTGGCGCAGTTGCCCCAGACCGCAGCAGCGTAGGTCAGCATTGGACGGATGATGCACTTGACCACAAGCGACTTGTTCTTAATACTCAGTTTCGACCGCCGATTAAGCAGGGAGTAGAGCGCCTTGGTGGAACGATCCACCTTCTCGATGATGTTGTTCACGTGCTTGTCGTACTTCAGCTTCTTGTCATGCACCACACCCAGGTACCTGACCTCATCGTCCCACGTCGCAGGCTGGCCGTTGACGCTGATCGATCTGCGGGGAAGGTGCCGAGCAGCACGCCTCCTGGTGAAGAAGATGGACTGGGTTTTCCCAGCGTTCAGCTTGATGCGCCACTTCCGCTGAAACCTCCTCGAGGTTGTTCTGTGCCGCTTGTAGGTGGGTGACGACGATCTTCGGGTCCTTATCCGATGCCAAGTATGCAGTATCGTCCGCAAAGAATGCGTACGACACTCCATCAATCATCGGCACGTCGGAGGTAAGGATGTTGAAGAGAGTCGGGCTCAGCACTGATCCTTGGGGCACGCCGAAGGGGATGTTGTGGACGGAGAAACGCTTGCCATTCACCGTCACCGTAAACGACCGATTCGTCAAGAACGACTCGACGATCTTGACCAGGAACAGCTGGAGGTTTGAGCGGAAGAGCTTGTAGACCACGGCGTCCTGCCACACGGAGTCGTAGGCCTTTTCGACGTCGAGAAGGATCATGCCGGTCGATTTCCCCGCCAGGAAGCCACGCTTCACCATCTCCGATATACGGGCGAGTTGGTGCACCGTTGAGTGCCCCGGCTTGAAGCCGAACTGCTCGTGTGGGATGAGTTGCTCCGTCTCCAGGTGACGGTTTATCCGGGCGAGGATCACCCGTTCCAGGAGTTTGCTCAGGCTGCTCAAAAGGCTGATCGGGCGGTAGTTACCTGGATTGGTTATGTCCTTGTTCGCCTTTGGGATGGCGATCACGTTTGCGTGCTTCCAACGAGCCGGAAAGTAGCCCAAGGCCAGGCAAGCGTTAAAGATTTTGGTCAGGACGACCAACCCTTTTCTTGGCAGCTGCTTGAGGCACGTATTCCGGATTCCGTCTTGCCCTGGAGACTTCCGGTTTTTGAGCGTGCGGATGATCGCCTTGACCTCTTTCGGCTAAACAAGGGCGGCCGGAGGCACGGGAGGCGTTGTCGCTCGGATGTGGCCAAGCGCGTGTTCCACAGCGGCCGATGTTTCGGGATCACCTGGTTGCTCGTTGTTGTGTGCAGCGGCGAACGCACTCGCGAGCGCTTCGGCTTTCGCTGAAGGGCTCACTACGAGGTCTCCGTTGACGTTCAGCGGGGGGCTGTGCTTGACCGTGTTCCGGAGGTTGCGGGTAAGCTTCCAGAACTTGTTGCTGCCGTTGTCCTGCGTCCTTAGCAAGGAGCCGAAATTTTTGTAGCGGTGTTCGGCGCTTTTGGTGCTGATGACGTTGTTCAGGTGGGTCACCACCGCTCCGATGAGCGGGTCCCGTCTTCGGATGAACTGTCTACGCCGCACGTTCCTCAGCCGGATTAGCAGCTTCAGCTCGTCGGGAATGTCCTTCTTCTGAGGTAGGATCCTACGCGAAGGGACAGCGGCTTCCTCAGCAGCTTTGAGGATGGTGGTGAACTTGTCGATGGCGTCGTCGATTTTCTCCGAGCGATCTAGAGTGTTGATCCAGCTAGCGTTAAGGTCGACCTCCCGCTCGATCGAGCGAGCAAAAGTGCTCCAGTTCGCTCTGTCGAAGCATCGGACGAGTCTTCCAGCCGGGGCGACTGGAACATCAACGTCGATCGTAAAGGTGACCGGCAGATGGTCCGACGACAGTTCAACGTGCGTTATCGGCTTCGACATCTGCACCTGGTTGTTTGAGATGACCAGGTCCAACGTTGAAGGCCTCCCTCGTCCAGCGGGGCAGCGGGTGGGAGTATCCGGAGCATGTATGTAGATGTCCTTGGACTCGTACTCTTGGTGCAGGATCTGCCCTGCTTTGTTGGCCCTGGCACAGTTCCACATCCTATGTCGCGCGTTCAGGTCACCCACCAGGAAGAATGGCCCATCGATACTGCTGAGCTGGCGGATATCGCGTCGAAGCTGGCTGAGCGTTGCCCTGCGAGGAGAACCGGGGTAGTAGACGGCAAAGATGTTAACTGGTGCCGGGTCCGTCTTGACTGTGATCCCAACAGACTCGATTGCACGGGTCGAGGTTTCCAGCTTGGAGAAGTCGATGCCGTTTCGCACCAGAAGTGCCACTCCTCCCCCCCGGGTGGCCTCCGTCGATTCGCGATCCGCACGCACGATAGTGTAGTGCTCATGATACATCGAGTTTTTGAGCTGCAGCCAGGTCTCTGTGATTGCAGCGCTATCAATCTGGTGAGTTTCAAGGAAGTGGAAAAATTTCACAACCTTGTTGCGGATGGAACGGCAGTTCCAATTCATCACCTTCAGCGAGCTAAGGTTGGCCATTATAAACAAATTTGATGATGAGCTCGCTGAGGGCGAGGAATTGCATGGCCTTCGATTGGCACTTCGAAAGCCTAGTGAAGAGTTCACTGGCTAGGCACATGAACTCCTCGACGGTGAACAAGGTTGACGACTCGGGCTGGCCCTGCACGGCTTGTGAGTACGAGACCCCAGGATTCGCGATGCTGCCGAGCAGCTGGCTCAAGTCACCACCCGGTGGCCTGGGAACAGGCGCAGGAACTGCAGACACCTTCGGAAGGTTGCTTCTGCCGGCGGGACTCGTCTTCTTCTTGGCCTTCAAGTCCTGCAGGTACTTGAGGCGGGTGGGGCAACCCTTGTAGTTCGCTGTGTGGTTTTGGCTGCAGTTAGCACAACGGATTTGCGAGCGGTCGTCGTTGACCACAACGTCGGCACGCGCGGGGAGTGCGCATGCGGTCGTCTGGTGGCGCTCACCACACTTCACGCACTTGGCCTCCAGATGGCAGTTTCTCATCCCGTGGCCGTATTGCTGGCACCGGAAACACTGGACGACGTCCGACTTCTTCTTGGAGTAGTGCCTCCAACGGACGATCACGTTGAACAGCGCCTTGATTTGTTGCAGCTCCTGAAGTTTCACGGTTCCCTTCTCAAACTGCAGCAGGTACAGCGCGTAATCGCCGTGCTTCGATTTCCCCATCTGGCGTAAACTTGTGGGACGAAGGAACACATCTTCGAGTTCCCGCCTGACGTCTTCTACCGGAAACACTGGTAATCCGGAAAGGACGATTTTCACCGGGGTTTCGTCACTGGTCCCGTGGGTGTAAAACTGGACATTTTCCTGCTTCAAAGTACTCACCACAGAAGTAAAGTGGGATTTAGTCGACACCCTGATCTGGATGTACCCTTTGTTTACCCGCAGGTGGTAATCGTCGGCGCCCAGCTGGGTTGTTGACATCAGTCGGTTAAGCGCTGGGACACTGGAACCGTGGATGAAGATTGGCGGACATCTCACCTTGGCGGACGCGGGAGGTACGTTTTTCACAACTTTACCGGTGGCATTACTACTAGCAGCACCATCACCAGCGGGCAAAATCTCACCAACGCCGCCATTGTTGACATCCTCCTGCTCGTCGCCGGAGATGTCGAAGTCCAGCATCTCGAACTGATTCGCCGTCTGGAATCCCCCGGAGGACCCCCCGGGTTGGGTCAGTGGCCGATGTTCGTTCAGCTGGTCCGAAATCGATGAGATACCACCGGTCGAATTTCTTCGGTGGCGTCTCGAAGATGGCGGCGTCATCACCTTTTCCTTCTGCTGTTTGCGGGCCTTCTTGTAGTCCACCCGCTGCAGGATCTGCGATGCACTGTCCCGGCCGGAATCGCCTTCGCCGGGCAGCGGCGGCGGCTTGGGCTGCTTTCGTTTCCCCAGGGTGCTGGTGAACACACCGGGAGCACCAATAAATTAACTTTTCGCGAGAGCTAGAATTTGACGACGATGTTTACGCGTCGACGGTGACAGCTGAGTGATTTTCTGGTCTCTTGGTTAAAATTTCTTGACTTTTTTATCGATTTTGACCGTTTTGGTCCTCATCGATGTGTCTTGGAGTCACACTATTGTAAATGATTAATTCAATTATGTATTTCAAAAGTTCTGTTTAAATAACCAATTTTGTGAAAATCCGGAAGATGGTAAAAAGTAGCTTTGGAAAAAAAATCATGTCGTCGTAAAATTTGAAAATTCAAAAATTTAAAATTCGATTTCAATCCTGAGAAACCGGTAAAACTCCGTGCATTTTTGTCACTCTTCATATGAAAGAAGTTTCAACCTTGTCGTGCTATCTTGACACACCCTGAAAATTGATGCAAATGCAACAAGCCAAAGGGAATTCAGTCAGAATGCGTTTGACATACGTACTTGTCCGACTATTGTAAACATTTTTAATCATAACTCGGGACTCATGCAACCAAATTCAACCCATCTTCGGGACAATGCACATAATGTTCAGCCAAACAAAACGTGTTTGTTATTGTTTATGCTATATTTTTTGTTTATTCAAGGTCAAACATTAAAACGCATTTTTTCAGAACGTTAACAAGCGCCGTGTGAAAAGATATCATGATCACGTCGATGTTATATACTTTTTGGAAGGTATTTGGTATTACCATCAGTGGGGGTGACTATGGGTCAAAAAACGATACCTCTCGTGATTTCTTAAAAAAAAACAATTTAATTAACATCGAAAATCTTTAAACGTACCGTCAGTGGGGGTGACATTGGGTCTGGGGGGTGAGAATGGGTCAAACAGATTTTTTACGGATTTTACCATTTCTCAGGTTCTTCTCAATGAAACTGAATTCTGTTTAAAGGGTTGTGTAGGGGACATCATAAGTTGACTTCGCTGAAAAATGAAAAATGACCTCTCGAAAAATCATTTTTCTAATATTTTTGTTGGAATTGCTCGAAAACTACCCAAATGTTTAAAAATCTCCACTTTAAACATTGTAGCATATCAATACGATTCCCTAGAACAAGAAACACTGTTAGATGACTTGTTTTTACCATATTGTTGTATTTGAGCATCACTTTAGTTTCATTTGATGCAATGTCACCCCCTCTAAGAGGTGAGATTGGGTCATTTTTCAAACTATTAGCATTTAAGGTAGTGTTCATCAAAATCCACCATATGTTGGGAAAATGTTAGTAAACTATCTAATAACAAATCAACGTTGAAAGATTTTCGATGTTATTTAAATTGTTTTTTGTTATTAGGACATTATGAGAGGTGTATCGTTTTTTGACCCACAGTCACCCCCACTGTCGGTAGAATTGTTCTTAGATAGTTTACATTTTCCCAAAATATGATGGAATTTGATTTACTCTACCTTAAATGCCAATCGTTTGAAAATTGACCAAATCTTACCCCTTAGAGGGGGTGGCATTGTGTCAAATGAAACTAAAATGATGCTTAAATACAATGATATGTTAAAAACAAGTCATCCAACAGTGTTTCTTGTTTGAGGGAATCGTATTGACATTTGACATGCTACAATGTTTGAAGTAAAGATTTTCAAACATTTGGTTACTTTTCGAGCAATTTCAACAAAAATATTAAAAAAATGATTTTTCGAGAGGTAATTTTTGAGCATGAGCATGGTTGACTGCCAATGAGCTGCTACTCCGTTATTGACGGATCAGCTGAAGTTACACAATGAACCAACAGATGAATAGTGGGAGCTAATCATCCTCACTGTATAACCCCTGAAGATCTCTGCTTTAAGTCAATACCGGCGCCCCCCCAAGGAGATGCAGTTCAACAAAGGTAGGAATGTTAGTCCGATAGTTGAAGTTGCAGACTCATCAGACACAGAGTTTGTCACTCTATACCTGTTGACACCGCATGAGACCGTTGAATCCACAGCATCTCCTTCAAGCATCACGGGAAGTGGGGGAATTGTGTTAGTAGGGGAAGGAAAGGGAAGGTCAGGATTCATCTTGGTAGATGATATGACCAGAAAGTGAAACAATCGTTGCCTTCCGAGCTACGACGCTATGAGAAGGTCTCATCAATCGCGTATTTTTTACTTCTTACCGCCGGCGTGCCATCCGAGCAACGATGCTTTGGGAAGGACTTTCAAAACGAAATGAATTTTGAATTAACGTATTATTCGGTGATGTACAATTTAGGATAGATCAGGATCCATTTTTGTAAGATGATATGACCAAAAAGTGAAACATTATCGCTGCCTTCCGAGTTGCGACGCTTTGAGAAGGACTTATCAATTCCTTAATCACGTATTATGTTTAACTTCTTACCGCCGGCGTGTCATCCGAGCAACGATGCTATGGGATGGGCTTTCAAAACGAAATGAAATTATAATATATAATTCAACGATGCGAATCTCAATTTCAATGCTTTTCCGATCTACTTCTCGCGGGTTCGCGCGCTTCGATTCACTCTCCGATCGATCCAACGAACACCACACGACTGATGGCCCAACTTCTCTGGGCACACCGCGACCCCTTTTTCAATGATTTCGAGAACTTTCTACTACTTTGCCGCGGGTTCGCGCGCATCGATTCACTCTCCGATCGATCCAATCGAACAACACACGACTGATGGCCCAACTTCTCTGGCCACACCGCGACCCCTTTTTCAATGATTTCGAGAACTTTCTACCACTTTCCCGCGGGTTCGCGCGCGTCGATTCACTCTCCGATCGATCCAACGAACTCCACACGACTCTGTTCAACCTGCGGATGGTGAAGCACCACCTGATTTTTCGAGAGGTAATTTTTGGCCAAAAACGTACCTCAACTTTAGACTGCTGCCAAAATAACAGGATTTGTTCGTGGAACGAGATTTTTTCAGCTAAGTCATCTTAAGATGTCCCCTACACAACTCTTTTAACAGAATTTAGTTTTAGTGAGAAGAACCTGAGAAATTGTAAAATCCGTAAAAATCACTTTGACCCCATCTCACCCCCCAGACCCAATGTCACCCCCACTGACGGTACATTTTTTAGGTTAGTCTTCAGTTATTTGGATGAGATTGATGTCCGGATATATAATGCGACCAATTGGTGGATCAGTTCTAGCAAAACAATGCAAAAGGGCCGTTGTAGATTTGTAAACAAAGAGGGTATCCGATTCCCGCTAGAGCATGTTTACATCTGTCATGAAAGGGATACACTCTTTGTTTACAAACCCACAACGGCCCTTTTGCTTTGTTTTGCATGAGTTATCAAAAGACCTAAAAGATGAGCCATTCGTTCCGATCCCTTTGAAGAAACAAAAGATGCATAATTCGATACATTTATAGATATGACATTCATAAGTATAGAGCACTTTAAACAATTTGATATACATAAGTGAAAAATTATACACAACTAAACTGCTCATGATCGCATAAATGTCCCATATGCATTTCCATCACTTTTGAGTTAATGATGCAGTTTGGTTCAAAATCTTGAGATCTTTCAGAAAAGCCTGTAACATCCAGTACTTTGTTCTAGAAATCAGGAGTAAATCCAGTTTTTTGCGAAAACCTAACACGTAGCCTTATGTGTGGGGCAAACTCAACTTGCTGTTTTTGCATATGGGACATTTATGCGAACATGGGCAGTAAATCATTTAAAATTCGAACAATGCCAATGTTCTGGATGTCTTCTGGCAGCCCTACATTTTGCATCACTTAGTTACGAGAGGGGGGTCCACGTTCGCGCCCACTCATCCACAGAGGACAGGACTGGGTGGATAATTACCGAAATTTTGGAAGCTCACGCCGCGCTCCTCCCCTGTTTGAAAAATGTCGCACGTCGTGCGAGCTGTCGCGCGGTTTTGATTTTACCGTTTCGATATCGATTGGTCGAAAGGACGACAAACGGACGACAAACACTCGACATGCCCGACATTGTTTTTTCCATCGATTTTCCTTCAATTTGACGTCACGATTTTCGTCGACGCAGTTTGACAGTTCTCTTCAGTTGGTCTTGTTTGGACTTGATCAAATCAGAGAAACTTTGAACCGAATCGAACCAGTTTACGTTGTTGAAAAGTTCGTGTGGATTTTTGCCGGTTGATTGGTAAGTTGTGTTGCTTTTTTTGCGAGCGGCTTTATCACAGCAATATTTATATTCCAGATTTTCTGATTTCGGCCTTCGTGGTGGAGGAGGAGGAGAACGGGTCACATCGTTGCTCCGGCGGGCCATGCCGGAAGACGGGAAGGGGAGCACCCGGTCTGTGATCGAGGAAGCGGATTGGTGTTTAACTTTCCGCGGGATGTGGCGGTGCATGGTTTTTATACGGTGAGTTGTGTTTTTGAAACGATAGAGGAGGTGTGCATCGTAGTGTTTCCCTTCCCATTTGGACGACGAAAAATAAATGAGGACGATGAAAGTGTGAGGGGGAAAGGGCTGGGGGTGGGGACTGGACAATTTAAAACCTGAAACCATCACAAATTCTAAACAATAATATTCTATTTTTTCAATTCTGATTCTTTTCAATTCCACAATTCAAATTTTCTAAGATTCAAATAAATATAAAATAATACAATTAAATGGTATGGTTTCGTTCAAAAATATGATAAAAATTAAAAATATACACTCAAACCCCGATGGTTTGACACCAACAGTTTGTCACTTTTTAGTTTGACTTTGAAAACAAGACATATATATTATAAAATTATAAAATTATAAAATTATAAAATTATAAAATTATAAAATTATAAAATTATAAAATTATAAAATTATAAAATTATAAAATTATAAAATTATAAAATTATAAAATTATAAAATTATAAAATTATAAAATTATAAAATTATAAAATTATAAAATTATAAAATTATAAAATTATAAAATTATAAAATTATAAAATTATAAAATTATAAAATTATAAAATTATAAAATTATAAAATTATAAAATTATAAAATTATAAAATTATAAAATTATAAAATTATAAAATTATAAAATTATAAAATTATAAAATTATAAAATTATAAAATTATAAAATTATAAAATTATAAAATTATAAAATTATAAAATTATAAAATTATAAAATTATAAAATTAGAAAATTATAAAATTATAAAATTATAAAATTATAAAATTATAAAATTAGAAAATTAGAAAATTATAAAATTATAAAATTATAAAATTATAAAATTATAAAATTATAAAATTATAAAATTATAAAATTATAAAATCATAAATTCAAAAATTTCTATAAATCACATACTCTTATATTTTCAAATTGTATTATTCTCAAAATTCTTGATATTCTCAAAACTTTTTTTAAAAATATCAAAGATTTTATTTTTATTTTAAAATTATTCAGATATTTTAAATTTTAACGATTCTAACATTAAAACATTTCATAATTGCTTAAAAACTTTAAAGTTCATTGCTTTTTTAGCAAGGACTTCAGAGTCCCAAGAAACAAAATTCTCCATACAAATTTTTGATAAAAAATTAACATGCGTTGATGTTGATTTATCTGAAATTAAAAATGTTTGAATTTTGTTGTTGTTTTTTTTCCTATTTTTTTCCTAAAAATTTACAAGTTTAAATTGACCAAATTTTTTTTATTTTACATTGAAAGTTAAATTTTACATTTTTAGTTATGTTTTTGAATGATTTAGCCAAATGACGTAATCTTTTTTCAGGTAACCAAAAATATTCCAATCGAATCCTGCTGACAACCCAGCGTTTCCGTATTGTCCCACGGAACGGAAGCTGTAACGATCGCAAAAACACCTGCACTGGAAGTGCGTATACCAACGTTGTCCCGTAGGCCATCAATCTGTGAGAATTAAATAGAAGCGCCGCTCCAGTGCCGTATCTACACGCTGGTGTCGACTCCAAAAGATGGCTGACAAAGTCCGGCCAAGATGCCGAAGCGACGAGATGAGCTGAAAGGCCAATCGGAAGACAACGCCAAAAACCACGTGAAGATCGCGACACACAACAAGAAAAATTAATGAATGTTTGTGAAATCGAGTGAAAAAGATTAATTAACAGAAAAAATATATCTAAAAATAATTTAAAATATTTTTTCTTTTATTTTTACTGCAACATAACCTAAAAAACAGCACACGACAAAGGCACGACAACCTAAATAACAAAACCGTGCGACGTCGGTCGAATGTCGTACGACAATGTCGAACAATTTCGATGATCGATCGCACGACAAATACGACATTTTGGTGCAAAAACGTATGACATTCGTGCGAAAGTCGCACGACATTGTCGTGCGACGTCGTACGGTTGCACGGACGACAAACGACGGACGTCCGACGGACTTTTCAGTCAGGGTCGCGGCAAACGTAAATGAAACCATCAAATGAGCATGATCGTCTAGATCGGATTGATAAAACCTTTCCTCCTCCCCCGTTGACCCTCCCGAACCTAAAAAGCTTAAGGTGTGCCCTGTTGGTTGGAAATGGGTTTTTGAAGTGATGGCATGTTTTTCTACAATTCAAAAGTCGATTAAAATCGCGCTGGGCACGGCGGCGGCGTCGGCGATAAAGTTTCGAAGTGAAATTTAGTCCCCTTCCCTGGAGTCACGCAGGGGGTGGCTATTTCTGGAATAGAGTAGCAGCGAAGCAGCCAGCATTAAGGTAGCAGCAGGTTTCCTCGTGAACCCCATACTTGGCTGTAATGGCTAGGTCATGGATGACGTTGCGTGCCTCCAAAGTGGAACTGATGGGCAGGGTAGGTAAAGCATCACCATCGCACTATCATTGATGCATATTTCGGTGCGTTCCTCGTCTCTTAAAATTTCTCTTCTCTTTCGCAGCCGAGTGATGGTCGGCTTGCTATCGCGAATACCGAAAGCCCATCACATCGATGAGAAATACACTATCGCTGGCTCCGATGGAACTATCGTTCCAACCGGAGAGACACGCACACGAAATTGCTGTATACATACACTAGAGCTCACGCACACAAATGAACTCATTTCTACAGGGCTTACGGGCGAGAGAATTTCACGATTGCTCTTTCTCTTGCTTTTTGAGCGAGGGGACTGGCTGTGTGAGAGATTTTTTTCCGTCTTACGCATCGGTTTGTTCGTTGCTCGCTATTTCATCGGCGTCGTTTTCGCTTCGCTCTCTTGATGCAGTTTTGGGAGAACGCCGAAAATTTGATGATTTGAGCGAGGGAAGATATCTAAAAGCCCTCGCCATCGGCGAGGAAACGAGAAAATACCATCCCTGCTGATGGACGATGCATCTGTACGGCAGCAGATACATAGATCGTAGTGTCCAACATTGTGACTACAAATTAAAGCGATATAAAGCAATTAGGGAGCAGTTCCATGACTGTGTGAAATATTTGAGCCTGAGAAGGCAATGAGAGATCAACTTTCATGAGTAATTCAACCCAAATACAAATAGGAAGCATTTGAATTATGTTAACAGCTTTTTATTGAAAATATCAAAAAGTTTATTGAAAGTTCTTTTTTAAGCTTTTACGGACACGATAAAAAATGCTGACAGATGTTGTCAAAAGAATGTGTACACATCATCAAGAACCGGTGAAATTTTCATCATTTTGAACTGAAAATTCATTGGATTACCATTTCCGCTAATTACATTGTCAGCTAGCCAACTTGCTCATCCCGCGCACAAAGTTCCACCTCACACGTGGCACAGTAGCCAAATGGGCCAATTACAAACAAATTAAAATCCGAAGCGCATCGTTAAACCAGGCCAAACCAACCAACGGAAAGTGCCCATCGGAATAACCCTTTACTGGAGCCAATTTGATACTTATAATCAGGGCAGTTAAAAACAATATTACTGCTGTCACGAAATGCTGTTCCAAGTTGCCAGGCGATAATAATCTGCGCAGAAGGAACCGAGCTGTCCATCATTATTATTATTACAAGTTATTTTCTACTAACTGGAACTGGCCGGGTTGAGTAGCCTTGTAAAATTTTCGCTGGGAGTCAGCCGGCAGAGGGACATCAAAATTTTACTGCCATTCTCGTTACTGGTTACTGGCCGCGCCACGCAGCGCGATGATGATGGCGGGATGTCCTTCCTGCTCTACTATTGCTAACTGGCCATGTTGAGTCATCAAATTAAATAACTAGGGCAACAATGTCACGCTCAGGGTGTTTTATTGTTTGATTTTTATTCGTGTGAGAACAACATCATCAGTTCATATCCAGGAACTAATCATCGAGATTGGATCGTTCGGATTTGCTGACGCGAATTTTGGACGATGGTATTCATTTTGTTGCCAAGGGTAGATGTTTGGGAAATTGTTGGTTATAATAATGTGCTTTTCATCGGAATCGGAGCGTTTTCACCCATCGACGAAGTTGCAGGCAATTGAATTTCCTACAAGAATCTCACACTTGGACAATTTTGGGCGTGACCTGCGCCACCCGCCGGCTTAATTCTGAAGCATGTTTTCCTCATACATTTTGGGGAATTTTCCCAAACTAACTTCAACGATCAATAGCGTCCCCTAAACCTTAACCGATTTGGCTCAAAATTGGTACAGTTACTTATTTGCACCATACTCATGAATAAATTCCTTCGTGGTTCTTAAAACCATGAGCAAAATTCACGATTTCGGGAATTGATTTTTTCTGTTTATTCCTAATGTCGATTTTTTATTGTCACCCTAGTATACATGCAAACCACCTTTTTAAAAAAAAAAAAAAATTAGAAAATTAGCTGTAACATTGTCCAAGAAACATTGAAGATTGGAGCTCTGGTTGCTGACATACAGCGGCTTAAAGAAAAAGAAACAGGAAAATTTAAGTTTTATAAGTCTCACCCAAACAACCCACCATTTTCTAATGTCGAAATCTCAGCAACTAATGGTCAGATTTTCAATGTTAAAACATGAAACATTTGTAAAAATTTCCGATCTTTTTGGAAACAATATTTAGATTTTTTTAATCAAGACTAACATTTTAAACGGGCCAAACATTCAATATTACGCCCGTTTGAAATGTTAGTCTTGATAACATTTTTTAAATATTGTTTTCGAAAAGATCGGAAAATTTCACGAATGTTTTATGTTTTACCATTAAAAATCGGACCAATAGAAAATGGTGGGTTGTTTGGGTGAGAGTTAGAAAACTTCAATTTTCCAGTTTTCTTTTCTTTAAGCCGCTGTATCTCAGCAACCAGAGGTCCAATCTTCAATGTCTCTTAGACAATTTCATAGCAAATTTTCTGAACTACTCAAAAAAAAATTTTTAGCAATTGTCACTCACAGTCACTATTTTTAAAAACCGAAAAACTGCAAATATTTCGCTGAAATCAAACTTTCTGTGCCTATATCTTGGAAACGGAGCCTTTAATGAAAAATATGTATAGAATACTTTTCGATTGCAAATTTAATTTGACATAAAAAATTAGGTCAAACTGAAATTTATTTATTTTTTTCAAAAAATCACTTTTTTTCAAAAAACCATAACTCGGCGGCAGATTTTTTGACCATACTTTTCTAAAAATCAAAAAATCTCTAAAATAAAAAAATACGTATTTTGGGAATTGAGTTTTTGTGCACAAAAAAGTTAATAAAAAACTTATTTATTACTTATTTTTTTTTCTTAGTAGTCCTCAACGATACCTATAACTTTGCGGAACACATCAAATTGATCATAAAATTCACTCTAAAGTTACAGATTTTTGAATATTTACGTACCATTTTTGTATGGATACTTGTATGGGTGAACCAATGACACAAAATAGCTTCTTTGGTCATAGGGAAGGCCCTCACAAAGTTTGAGCCAAATAAAAAATACAAATAAAATCCATTTCCGGTTTTGGCAGAGAATTGCTCTAGGATTTAAATTACCAACCAACCAATTCAAGTACCAACGTGACGGAGTTTAAAACAACAATTTTGAACACAACTTTTATTTAAATAGCACTGTTTATTGAACCTTATTGAAATAAAATTCATTCAAATATTTTTTGAAGTTCATGTCCCTCGACTCTGACCAAAGTCGAGAAAGGGGGGGGGGGGGCAAAAAAATAAAAAAGTATAAAAATTTAAATTACGAGCCATGGTTTCAACATTTTAATGAAAAAAGTGTTTTAAAATGCATTATACACCTGTCCAGTTGTTTTGCCATCATTAGTTTCCAAAATATCTAAGTAATGACGAAAATTTTATTTTTTGCGAAAAATATATTTTTTGCGGTGCTGTACATTGGAATTTCGTGCCCAAACATGCTAAATATGATTATCAATGCAGAAAAATGCATTTTAGATAGTTTTTTGTTAATAAGACTTCTATTTTCATGGAAATTTTGAAGTTTTTTGGAAAAATATTTTTTTGCCCCCTAATTTTTCAGACCAATTTTGAAAGGAGGGGGGGGGCACAAACACTAAAAAAAAATTTGTAACGGCCTTATTGAAAAAAAATGACTATGATAAAATTATTTATATCTTTAATTTTTATTTTTTATTTTCGAGGAAATATGATTTTTGTGAAATTCGTTTTACGTTTAGAGTTTAAATATGTAGGGGAGAGTGGGGAGACTTGATCCCCGGGGAGACTTGATCCCAAGCCTGTATCTCGTCAGCATGTGGGTAAAACAATTAGCTTTGTTCTAGCTAATTAGCTTTGTTTTCTACTATGAGTTTTAGTCAATTTCTAGAAAGTTGTGCGAAATTGACTAAAACTCATAGTAGAAAACAAAGAAAAAAATTAAAAAAATGTTTAGATTGAGTTACACACATTTTTCGAAGAAGTGCCGCAAAAAGCTTCCAAGAGATCTTTTTTCTTTGTTTTGATAATTATAGAAAACACTAAAAAAATATTCAAAAAAATATTTTTTATACATGAATTGTTTGATAAACTTATCAACTCCAAAACCCTTACGCATTTGACGTTAAATTTATCGTCATACTATTTAAATACTACAAAAATTACCAGCTTTTGTAAACATGCTCAATTTTGGTCTAAAAAAGAAAATTTTAAGTTTTTAAATATTTTACATGCTTAACTTGTTATATTTTGAACACAAACGTACAGGTTTAATGTGAAATTGCTGTATCTTATAGAAAATAAAAAAATTGGATGAATAAGAAACATTTTGCTTGAGATTTCTTCAAAATGTTGAAAGGGGGATCAAATTACCCCCAACATTTTGAAAAGGCCGGTTTAAAATATTTTTTTAAAACGCTTGGCATTATTCGAAGAGTTTATCTGATGAAATACCTTTATCAGCCAAACATAGTTGAATGTTTAAGCTTTCAATTCGTGCAAAAAGATCATAGTTTTATGAGAAATTGACAGAGTTATGTGCGATACAAAAAAAGGGGATCAAGTCTCCCCACTCTCCACTACCAGAGTTTCTTTACTTTGACCGTAAAATTTTGAAATTCAAACCTCTTAGTAACATTTAATTTTAATTTGTTCTCTAAAAATGGGGAATGAGATATTATGTAAAATTCTGTAAATACTACATCAAACAATTCCACACTTCATACATATCGTTATCGTAATCTCCAAGATTTTTTTTTTCACATCAATTTTAACCGAGTACTGCAAGTTTCTCGAATGTTTACCAGGTGCAGATCCCAAATCTGCATTCCCATGCCCATAATCGTTACACATTTCCTGCAGTCATCAATTTTAGACCAGAGATCTGATGAACCATGATCTTCAGTGACCTCTTAGCAACACCTTTGCGATGGAGCGAGTCACGTTGCATCCATAATCTCCGCCACAGATGCCCCGGCGGTCAACAAGATTCCTCGACAACATCCTACACATGTGCCTTCACGAAAAAAGAGACTCTTCTCACACTTCCCGGCAACAACATAATGGATCCCTTATTGGTGTGAAAAGTACACTCAGGTTCGAAAATAAATTCATTTCAACTTGATCGTGTTATCCTGTCACACGTGCATTTCAAGCAGAACTAATTTAAGTCGTGCAGCATTGAATGCCTCACCTTTTAAATTTTCAAATCTCCAAAACTCGATTTCAATCCTGAGATATTCAAATGAAAACAAAAAAATGTTTCATGTTGACACTCTTTATACCAAAAATTGTTCCGATCAGATATGCTTTTTCGACACAACCTGCAATTGCGACCAAATTCATATTGGAATTTTAGTCAAATGCTGTTTGACACTCTCGGAAATTTCGAAGATTTCTTAACTCCGTTCAGCTGTCAAAAATGTTCTTTCTCCACTTAAACACTTATTACCAAATTTAGGCTATCGTTTGTTAAAATTTTACTAGCTAAAAGTATTATTTTTATATTTAGTCAAAGTTCTTTGTCGACACTTTCGATCCAACTGAGTGCCAGTTCCCTGGAGATCCTGTCCCGGGCCACGGCGGCATCGATTCTCCGACCTGGACGGCCGCGAAAACATAAAAGGCAAAATTTCGAGCCGCCGGTAATTTGCGCCAATAAATCAAGTCGAATCAATTCGACGTTAATAAATATAATTTAATGTAGTAATGAATTGACGCCCGATTCCACTGAAACAATGTGTATAATGTGGCAGAACATTGCTCGCGCCCAGTTGGCTTGACTTGGCTTGGGCGGGTTTTTGCGGCCATGTCGCTCTTCCTCCGGCCGGGTGATGGTCCCAGGTCCTGCCAATCGAGAAGCCACGATGCCCGTTGCTGCAAAGTGCGTGGTGTTAATGGTGTGACAGCCAAAGAGGGGCCAATTGTGAAAATATATTCCCCCGTGCGGAGCGAGCAAGATGAGTGTGACGCGACGCCGGGTTGCGATTTCAAGAGGGGCAATTGGGCTAAACTAGGATTTTATGCGACAGATTGCAAAATTATGATTTGTTCAATGAGTTGCATGAAACATTCTTGAGCAATTCTCTACGAAATAGGTATTTTTTCTTTAATTTTAATTTTTGTTCTTTTTATCTGGCTGAAACTTTTTTAGTGCCTTCGGTATGCCCAAAGAAGCCATTTTGCATCACTAGTTTGTCCATATAATTTTCCATACAAATTTTGCAGCTATGATATATGAAAATTCAAAAATCTGTATCTTTTTGAAGGGTTTTTTTGATGATTTTGTATCTACGGCAAAATTGTAGTGTGGATAAGAACCACACTAATAAAAATGATACACGGTAATTTTTTTTTGTAATTTTTAATTTCACTTTTTGTCACTAAAACTTGATTTGCAAAAAAAAAACAATTTTTTTATTTTTTGATATGTTTTAGGAGACATCAAATGCCAACTTTTCAGAAATTTCCAGGTTGTGAAAAAATCTTTGACCGAGTTATGAATTTTTGAATAAATACAGATTTTTTTCAAAAATTAATTTCAAAAGGACGTAATATTTTTTAAATATTTTCCAGGATCCAAGAAGAAACTGATTCCCAATTCCGTAATCTTTGTTCAAAATGGTAGAATTCATAACTTTGATAAAAACACGTATCTTTTTTTATTCAAACAAAACTTGTTTCACCCCACTGAACCCCCACCAACCGAGGATGAGTGCGCGCACGTTTTTCCACGCGGATTATTCGCAATAAGTTTCGACAAATGAATTATACTTTGCAACACAATTGCTGCTGCGAATGTGATAACCAGCGCGTTATTACTGAGCTGATGTGAAAGGTTGCGAAGAATGTCTTCAATCGACTCATTGCACGTAGCATTATTTTGTTTGTAAATTTGAGAATTATTGCAATGGATATTGGAACAAATTTATAAAAAAAAACTTTTTTTGATTGTAATTAATTTGCTTTGTCTTTGAACAATTCTTTGTTTTAATGTAAATATTAATTTCATGACAAATAAATTAAAAGCAAATGTTCGTACTTCAAAATATTCAAAAACAAATGTTTAATACGTCAGTTATTATTAAAAACTAGTTGTAATTTTCATTTAACATGGTTTATGGACGATCCCAACCTCATGAAGCTCTTCCTCGTTTCCAACTATTAAGCAGATAACGGGCCCTTGTCTTGTCAATCTTCCAATATTTACCACCATAAATCAGCTGAACTATGCAGGCATGACTTGAAAGCCAGTTGAACGAAGCTCGCGATCTAGGATGAATTGATTTTTGGAATTGACGCACAAAAAATAATGGAAAAATGTGCACTTTACTTGGCTGTTTATGTGATTGTGCTGCCACTGTTGCATGCTGGTAAGTCGCTGAAGTTATCATATATATTTAAGACTTTTCTAAATTAAAATCAGCAAAAATCACTCAAAAGAATTTTGCTCATCAAAAATACTTGTAAGTAAAGAGTAAATGGAGAAATCAATTAAACCAGTACGATAAATAAATATGAAAACACAAGTTCTTCCCGGCAAACTTCGTCGTGCCTTTTTTTTTTGTTTCCTGACGTTTCTTCTTGTTTGCTAATTCAGCCTCCTGTGATCAAAATTTGATTTTACGCAGCTTTTCCCATACAATCTGCAGATTTTCCGGAATCGGTTCCAGAGTGGCCAAAGTTGTAACTTTTTGGCGTAAGAACCTTCCTTGGACTTATACGAACCCAACGCAACAAAGAGCACCTCGATCCGAGGCTCCGTATTGAACTGATTCGCGTTCGAACAAAACCATCGAAATTTTTTATATATATAGAGAAGATAGATAGATAAGATAGAAGATAAGTTTTATTTTTTGTCGTACAATATTCTTCAAATTACCCTTCGACGTCACCTTTATCAAATCTCCATCCTTTTGTCTTTTTTCGTGAGGTTTATCAGCTGATTGGCTATATCGTCAGCTGTGTGCTATCTTGTGACAACGACCATTTATTACTTTTCGAGAAAATCGATTTTTAAAGTTTGATGATAAATATTTTCAAAACTATGAATGGTAGAGCCAAACTTTTTGAAGCAATCGGTTCGTATACTATCGCTTAACAAACGCTCCAAGTTTCAACTAATTTGGTTACACCAGTTAAAAGATACAGTAAATTATGTAATCAAAAATCTGAAAAGCACGTGTCACAAGTGTGTTTCGAAAGTAAAATTGTACTACGTGTCACAAGTGTGCACAGAATTTCCATACAAACTAAAATAGACTTAAATCAATAGTTTAAGCGGCTTAATCAGTATATTTTCAAAAACAAAAGGTTGCATTGCCTTCAGAAAAAGTGTATCAACATTAATTTATGAAAAACAAGAAAAAATTTCCACATTTTCCAACAACATGTATGACGTGTCACAAGTGTGCACGATCATTTTGATGATAAATTGGTCTATGTCACAAGTGTGTATTGCGATATCCGGGAAACGGAAGCAAGTTTCCAAAATCGGATTAAAGCATCTTGTAGCGTTTGTTAAGTATAGCAAAACGTCATCATTAACTCATTTTCGACCAAAATGGTCTATGTCACAAGATAGCACACAGCTGACGATATGTAATGAATAACGCTCACGGATTAGATTGCAGTAGTACCAATCGATTACCCCTAAAATATCACCTTTTTGCCAAGTACCCCAAATCAGTCCGCCGAATGTCGTTGAAAAACTTGGAGTGTTTTTGTAGTTTTTATAAAATCGGAGTTTGTTCGCGCGACTAAATCATGTGTGGGGTACTAAAATGCTGTTGCAAGTGTGCCGGTAGCATTGCGTGTTGGTACGTGAAAGTTTCAAAAAACTGAATCTAAAAATACCGCAACATGTGAAGAATTATTAGGGCGAAAAAGATAAACAAATTTATCAGAATCAGTTCATATTAATTACAAGTAATGAAAGATGAAAACACAAAGCAAACAAAAGATATTTTTAGATAGAAAAAAAGTTTGCTCAGAATAAGCTGCTAAGCACAATAAAAATATTCCAAAAACTAAAAAATAGAGTGCCAACAGTATAATACAATCAAAAATCCAACATGTTTTATTGTTGTGTTGAACCATATATGTACAAGACATTTTCGACACACTTAGCAGTTTGCAATTTTCCACAGTCCAAAAAATATTTGTTTGGAAAATCAACAAATGGAAGTTGCACGCTTATCATTATTCAACTCAAAGTTAAGGTGCTGATAAATAAAAAAATGTTGTTACTTTAGAGAGTAAAATTATTAGCTCTGAGGATATGACAAATTTCATATCCTATCTACAGCATTGGGATTAGGATATTTTATTTAGGAGTTTCAACAAAAATCCTCAGAAAAAAAATCAAGGCAAGAACATCTGGTATTTTAACCAGTATAAAGTAAAAAGTAGAAAATATCGATAAAAAAAATTACGTAAGTTGAGGAGTCCAATGAAATATAATTTTAATGCAATGAAAGCAGTTTCGTTTTTCTTTTCATTTTCAAATTTAAAATAACAGAAACGTCCTATTTGAAGCAATGTTCAATTTTTTTTTAAGTTGGCTCACCATTCTAAAGACACTCCTTTGTATAATAATGAATAAACAAAAGATAAAAAAATGCAAACAATTTAACTAAAAATCTAATTCAAATTATATTGTACGATCAGTTCCTAACTGGACTCGGTCATTGGAAACGTCCGTCGGCTCAACGACTGACGAAATAGGCGGCGGGATAGGATGCGGGCATAAAAATGTCAAAACCTCTCCCCCCTCACTTCGTTTCACCATCCAGCTGCAGCTTTGTTGGCAAACAAACGGAGCACGCGCCCAGTTAACTCAATCCGAATTTTGAAACGGAATCTAATTATAATCGTACACAAATTCCGTTTCAAACGCAACAACCGGTTCGAACACGGAACCGGTTGTTGCGTTTGAAACGGAATTTGTGTACGATTCTAATTAGATTCCGTTTCAAAATTCGGATTGATTTGACTGGGCGGTCACATGATGGCGGCATCGGCGGCATCGAGCCAGAATTAGGGGTGATCATGTGGTTAAAATGAAACTTTTTTCAAGAAAAATTATATTTTTCCGGCTGAATAAAAAATTTGCGAACATGTTCAAACAATTATTCCTAATGTCGGAGAAGTGATTAAATATCAAAATTTTAATCCATATTTTCCCCTAGGTCTATCTACGACCGTTTCCAATGACCGTGAGAAGATGCCAGAAAATCCAGCTACCAGCTAAATCCATACTAAGTTCAAATTTCTAGCCTAAAAAACAATACTGGATCAAATTATTGTTCAAAGATTGAAGTTTCCTTATGTTCCAACAAGAAAATTCATGCTATCACAGCAAAAAAATGTGTAAATTTGGAAGGTGTAATTTTAGAAGGTTGAATATTACCTCTTTTATGATGTAATTTTATTTACCTCAATTTAGACTGAAAAAGCGACATTACACCAGAATTTTACATCACACCACATTTTTTCTGACATAAAAGATGTACCCCTTCCCAGATGTAATATTACCATGATTTTTTTTTCTGTGTATAGCATGATAATGTTAATATGTATTTGTGAAATAAACTACATATAAAATATCCTATCCTGTTTTGAATATCTCAAAAGTTCAACAATTTTTCGCAACGACATTTTTGTGATAGTTTTTGATTTCTATACTAAATATATTGGAATATTTTTGTTTTGATCTGTAGAGTAATGTGGCTGAAAAAACCGTATAAAGTGATTTTTTTGTATTGCTTAGAAAAAAATAATTCTGAATTAATGCAAACACTCACAGATTTTAAGAATTAACCTTTTGTAAAATTTCTCTTGGTAGATGGAATGCTAAATGTCGCAAAATTTTATGTCTTGCAATCTTTATCTTTAAAAAATATAAAAACTACTCAGGTTTTATCAAGAACATAATTTTATGTTTTTCAATTTCGCCGGATAAGAAACACTTCTTTAAACATTTCCAGAGTTAAAAAAAAAACAAAGGTTTAACTCAAATTTCACTAAAATGGTGTTGCAGAACTCGAATTTGATGTTGTTGATGATGAAAGAAAAAAAAAGATTTTTTTTTGTTCATGATTCGATTATCCGAAGTCCCATACAAACCTTCGTATAATCGAACCCCGGATAATCGAATCTGCGGATAATCGAGTCTGGACCGCTTTAAAAAAAAAATCTAGATTTTTACAATTATTCTTCTGTCAAAATTGGCTAAATATCAAATCAACAAGAATATGTTTTACGTCTTTTTTCGATCTGTGGTTCCAGAGTTCGAAATCAGTGAAAACCCTAAAAGTGCTCTATTTGATGATGCATAAAAACTAGTTTTCTGAATAGTTTTCAATCGATTGAACAATTTTCTTCAATGAAAATTTCTATTATTATCAAGAGTTTTTTCCCTCTGAGTTTTTTAAGAATTTGGGGGGGAGGACAAAAACAGGAAAACATAATTTTCATTGGTCTAAATATTGAAGATTTTAGTTTTAAAAAAACAAAAAACAATTTCCAATTTTTCCACAAACTCTAAATTTAAACTCTATTAGACCGAAACTAACACATCTTAGTAGACCTCGCTCTCTAACGAGATGAGATAACTGGCCGTCGTCGTCTTCGTCATCTGAATTGTCACCTGTGTAAACAATCTAACAATTGTGACAAATGTGTTGCATATTATCGGGATTGTATGAATTCTGTGCCACCGCCGTCAAAGGAGGGGTCGGGTAAAGTTAATTTTCTCACCTTCTTTACTGTAGTCTGTAGTCAGTAGTCGACAGCTCAGCTCTGGTTATAAAAGTGTTAAACCGCGGTTCCGGAATCTTTATTTTTTATTTATTTATTTTTTACGGTAGCCTGATAAAGAGCTAGGTGCATGTAAATAGCACACTTTTGTCAGTTTCGCCAAAGATATTGATTTGTACCAGCCGGGGTTGACTCATCGATTATTGTTTTGAATGATAAGTGAACCTGTTATCTGGGTCGGTGGTTGGCCTTAAGGGAAAGTACTGTAACTCTGTGACTAGCGTTGAGTTCGTTTGCTTAGGAATCCCATTTACTCGGAACCTTTCACGAGGCTTAAGTTGCATAGATAAAGGAACCGCGGTGATTCCGGTCCCGATAACAACCTAGACCAAGGGAAACTATAACCAGACTGGGTTGACTTAGTACTCGACGCAGTTCAAAAACCTTAACATTGTAGAAATTTTCACTTTTTAATAAGTTTTAACCATGTGTGGCATTTTCAGATGTTGTTGCGATTGTACGAAGAAAGTGGTCTGCTGGTAATAACCCTCAAACTTCCTACTGTGTCTCCAAAAAAATCAAATTTCACCCAAAAAGATAAACCATTCTCACTTTCATTCCAGCTGCTGCCAGTGCGCGTTTCAAACGCTCTGCTGTATCATCTTTGTGGTGCTGATCGTAGCGCTGGCCATCGGGCTCGGAATCTACTTTGGGATCTTCCACAACGCGGACAGCGGCAACGCGAGTACTACCACAACGACCACCCCCGTCAGCAGGCTGCTGAGCACGTTGTATCCGAAATTGGAGGATGATGATTCGTTGCATGGTTGAGGAGAGTTTATGGATGGAATTGTGGTGATCAGAGCAAAATTTAGCGGTTTTAAAATGTGTGATTTCATTTTATAAAAAAGCATGTAAATACAGAGTGGTGTGTGACGTTAAAATTGTTATTCTGAAAATATGATTTGTGCCTAAGTAAATATACCGAAATTCCATTTAAGAGATTAGCTAAAAAAATGCTCAAAGTGTCAAAATTAGGAAATGTATTTTAAGCCTTATTTACACTACCAAGACGTGTCACAGGACAGCACACGAGCGACGAAATGATGACTGTTCGTATTTTTTTCTATTTGGCTCAAACGAGTCATACACGCTTTGTATGCCCAAAGAAGCAATTTTTCGTCATCCGTTCATCCATAGAAGTTTTCATCGAAATTTGAGAAGTGGTCATACAAAAATGCTTAGTAAACGTGAAAAAAAAATATTTAGAAAATGAATTTTCTTATCGATTTGGTGGTAAAAAATTACACAATTTTATTTCACTTTTAAACACAAAACATCACGTTTTGCAAAAATACAATTTTTGAATGGTTTTTCTTAATTTTGTGGCTTGTAGATGGACAAGAATGCCATGTTTTCCATGATTCGATTAAGTACACCATGTGCAAGTCTTATCAACCCAACAAAACTTCTTTTACAAAAAGCAAGGGTCCTGATTTTCGGTTCAAAGATCGAAAATAACTCATTCATCACCAAACGAAACTTTGCCGACCAAAGCGCGCAACCATTCGTGAGCGAACACGACTCGCTAGCTGCCAGCGACTTGGTCAATTGCTTCATCAAGAGAGAATGCGTAACGTGATTTTCGAATGATCCCACTTTGTTTACATCTACAAAGTAAGAGGCTGTTCAAGCACAAGCATGACTTTTTTCTTAGGGACCATCCACAAACCACGTGGACACTTTTTTGGAAATCTCAATCCCCCCCCACCCCCCACCCCCCCTCGTGGACAATTGTCCATACAAAAAAAAACTTTTTGTATGGAGCGTGGACAATCGCCATAAAAGCCAATGAATGTCAATCGCGAGTGTGTAAACACGAAAACGTGTTCGGCTATGTTCGGCGCTGAGAGTTTCAATGAAGAGAGAAGAGCAGTTGTATTTGAAGCATGAATATTCAGGCGGGATAATTGTAGTTGCTGAGAGCTGATATTTTGATATTTTAACAACCCTGATCGATAACAATACTCTCTACTTTAAGCGAACAGTAAATTGGATCCACTTTGACAATTCAAAATTGAGGCCGTTTTGCGAACCACTATTCAGCACCCAGGTCTCACCCAAACAACCCACAATTTTCTAACGTCTATATCTCAGCAATTAATGGTCCGATTTACAATGTTAAAACATGAAACAAACGTGAAATTTTCCGATATTTTCGAAAAAAAATATTTTTTTTTTAATCAAGACTAACATTACAAAAGGGCCAAACATTCAATATTACGCCCTTTTGAAATGCTAGTCTCGATTTAAAAAAAATGGAAGGTCTTTTGAAATTTGTGAAAAATTGGCATTTGATGTTCCCTAAAACAAATCAAAAAATTAAAATAGTCTGATTTTAGTGACAAAAAGTTAAATTAAAAATGACCTAATTTTTTTACGGTGTATCATTTTTTTCAGTGTAATATCCATACCTACAACTTTGCCGAAGACACCAAATCGATCAAAAAATTCCTTCAAAAGATACAGATTTTTGAATTTCCATATATCGTTTTTGTATGGACAGCTGCCAAATTTGTATGGAAAATTATATTGACAAACTAATGATGCAAAATGGCTTCTTTGGGCATACCGAAGGCACCAAAAAAGTTTCAGCCGGTAAACATATTTTTAGACAAAGGGTCTTTGGTCCGGTCGTCCCGCCCGTTTGGATCAATCGGACCGCGCACTGGACTCACAATCCAGAGGTTGCCGGTTCGAATCCCGCGGCGGGCGCTCTAAAAATTCTTTGTGTAAATATGGGTGGGTATTCGGCGCCGTCGCTCCGTGCCATACTTTCATACACTTAGGAGCCCAGGGCGGCGAAGTCCTTGTAGATAAAAAGGAAGACACTAGTGGTCGGTACTAGCAATGGTGGCCGACAGCTATAAAGTCAACTTCGTTTTTTTTTGTCTTTGGTCCAGATATCGTAAAAAGGGCATTTAAAAGTTTTATACGAACTTTTCGAATGTTAGGCTACAATTTTGGTCCTTAATCATTTGCGTCCAAGATCGGTTGAAATGTCACAAAGTTATGATTTTTTGAAAAAAGTGTTTTTTTGTGAAAATTTACAAAAAAAATATTTTTGGGGTCCACCCTAGCACGGTGTAGATCACCGAAATGGCCCAATAAAAACTACAGGTCGATCGGAGATTTTTTTTCCTTTTTTTTTATTTTGAATTATTTTTAACAGCAAAACAAACAAATTAAATTGATAATAAATAATGATTTCATGGTGCAAAATAGCAAAAATGCCAACGACACACGCATTACCAACCGGTCACCCATCTAAGTACTAATCGCGCCCGATGTTGCTTAACTTCGATGACCGGACGAGAACCGGTGTTTTCAACATGATATGATCGTTGACAAAGTTTGGCTGTTCTGGAAGGACTTTTGTTCTATTGGCGATGTCTATTTTTCTGTTTACAGGTCGATTTCTTTGAAGTTCAAGGGAATCAAACAATTTTAACTTCGTTACACCAAAATTGGCTGCAGGCAAAAATTTTCTCCTCGTCCAAACTCCACCCAACGGAACCACCTCCACGTGGCTTTCGAAAACGGAAAATGCATTCGACGACAGCATCCAACTTATTACGAAAACTTCCCTTCTCCCACCACAGCTCCTTTTAATTAAGCCATAAATATTTGAAGCGTACATAATCCAATAAGAAGCTGTTCTTATTACAGCTTCGCCACGCTGCCTGCAACGCAACGCAGGGAAAACACACAGACACACACCGAAAGCTGCTTTATTTGCCCCTTTGGCGCTGGTTCCGCCGCTTCTTCCGGCAAAAGACGAACGAAGACAACGCGGAAGTTGCATACAAAGCAGCAGCAGGTTCATCGATGCGCCCAAGCAGAACGTTTTGGCGAGACAAAGCCAATGCTTATACAATTAGCGGGGTTTTCCAGAGGACGGTTCTTTCGAGCTAGGAAAGGGGACAACGGTTCGAGTTTTCCTCAAAACAAGTTTTTTTTTTTTACCTAAAAAACGAATCCATAGATCCAACGTCCACGCCGAGCTACTAAATACTTTGACTTAGGGTTAAGACTGTGTAAAAGTCGTTATCAAAATTGGTAGAATAGAAGAAGCAAAAAAAAACTCATGTACAATATACTACAATTGCGTAAAACGAAGAGATTTGTGTTTTGTTGTTCAGCACTCGAGCGCCAACTTTTCCACGTTCCACAGCAGACACTCCAGAAAGACCAGTCCCTGGAGGCCACTCTTGCCGCACTGCTGCTCGGTGGGAAACAAACTCGCGCAGTGCTGATGCAGGTCCGAGCGGTGAAAGCTCACCGAGCTGCGCTCTATCCGGTCGATCGCGTCAAACTGAACATCCAGCCGGTTCCAGTGGACGGTCTGCCCGTGCTGGTACTCGAAGTACTTGCTGATCCGTAACCGGCGGTCCGTCCTGAAAATTGAAAACCCTTCATTAGTTTCGGCTACCTTTAAGACTTTAAAGTTTCCTCACCCAAACTCCTCCAGCACGGCGCCGTTGTTCTTGACGATCCGCCACAGCGCGTCCACCTTGCCCAGCACCTGCTCGACCAGCGTGTCCAGATGCACCACCAGGCTCATCAAGTGGCCCGTACCGGTGCACATCGAGCTCAGCACGTCCCGCACGTTCTTCGGTCCAATCTCCATAAACTCGGCGTGCGCCGCGAGCAACCTCGTCGACGGAACGGCTTGCCGCCAGCACTCGACCAGTTCCAACCGCTCGATGCGGTCGTGGTGGCCACAGTCGGAGGGAATTTTCTGCAGGTGGATTATGAGTTTGAGGGTGCGAAGCGTTCGATGTCGCAGGTAGAGACGCCTTTCGGATGCTTCGCACGATGAGTCCAGGAACCAGCGGAAACCTTGCGTTTCGAGGCGATTTCGGACGAGGGTGGTGGAGCTGGGCGTTGCTGGTAGGTGGCACGGGGTGAAGACTTCCGAGGAAGAGGTGGGGGCGTCGCTGAGGGTGGTTCTGTGAAGAGAGAGAGACATATTGAAATCGTAAAATTAGTTGTTCTTATTACCAAATTTTTAATGATTATATACTGAGTATGTACTTTTTTCTTTGACATTTTTTCACATTTTTATAAATCTAAGGTTTTAACTCAATCATAAAGCTCACTCATTAGCCAAACTCACTAAATTGTCACATCAAATTCACTCACTCACTCACAAAACTCACTCTCTCGCCAAATTCACTAACCAATCTCACTCAATCATTAAACTCACACATCAAAATTACTTAGTTATCAAATTTACTTACTAATCAAATTTATGCATCAAATTTATTAAATCGCTAAACAATCTCATTGAAGCGCAACGTTCACTAACTCACCAAACTTAGTTGCTCATCAAACACTATCCATTATTAAACTCTTAAACTCACTCAATCTTCAGAATCACTCAATCTTTAAACTCACTCAATCTTCAAACTTACTCAATCCTTAAACTCACTCAACCTTTGAACTCACTCAATATTTAAACTCACTCAATCTTCAAACTCACTCTCAATCTCCAAACTCACTCAATCTTAAAACTCACTCACTCGCCAATCTTACTCACACAATCATCAAACTCACGCACCTACTCAATTGTCAAATTCACTCACTCACCAAACTCAATAATCAAATTCATTAATTCACTCATCACAGCAGGGTTGCGAATGAGCGAGCGAGCCAGAAGCCGTGCTCGCTCATTCATGAGCATGAGGACTTAACAGGTAGCTCGTGCTCGCTCATGCTCATCGCATGCGCTCGCGCTCAATGAGCGCTCATCAGCATATCAGGTAGATTTTTAGTATTGTTGATGAATCTGGCACAGGCCAATTGAATTGCCACTTTTGAAGATAATTTCATCGCGAAAAAGGGACATGAACTCATCAAAGTTGCATTGCTAATTTAATTTTGATTAACCGCGGTAAATTTTCAAGAAATCATTCGTTGGCGTCGAACTATCAAACATTGATCGCGGTGGATTGCGGGGGATACTTTTCTACCACAGTTTTTTGTGTGATCAATGTGATAATGTAAATGCTTTGGTGGATTTTTGTTAATTCGAAATATTTCAAGAAAATTTACCGCGGTTAACCAAAATCAAATTAACAATGAAACTTTAATGTTGTCAGCCTATATTTTTTTCAGAGTTTGATAATTTAGAAAACTAGTTTTGATTAAATTCCCGATAAATGAAAAATGGCTGACTCGCAATTAAGGTGTCTTAATTTGCTAAGAATCCCAGACACTCTTTTTAGCTTATTTCACTTTCAAATTTAGAGTAAACTGTCAAGGAACGGAATTTTTAGTTTTTAAATAAACTATAAATAGGATGGTAATCGATTTTTTTTATATTAAAACATGTTTTTACTTGTGAGCACGCTCATTTCTCATTTATTTATTTGGATCGACTCCAGCATATAAATAAGATAATTGATGTGAAAATTATCTAAGGCTCAGATTTGACATTTATTGCATGCAAAATTATTTACAAATAATTGACTAAACAAGATGAGGTGCCCAGGAATGAAAACATGACAAAACGTATTACCAAGAAAACATATTTGTGTTATTTACTTAAAAGATACTTTTCAGCTTTATTAAATAGTTCACTTTCACGTGTCACTCTATTATCAACTTTTTTTTATTAATCGAATTATTTCTACACATTAAAAAAAGTGTACATTTGGATGGTGTAATTTTGTAAGGTTGAATATTACCTCTTGAATGTTATAATTTTACCTTGATTTAGACTGAAAAAGTTGCATTACACCAGAAAAGTGGTAAAATTACACATTTTCAGAAGTAAAATTACGCATTTTTCTAATATAAAAGACGCACTTCCCAGATGTAATATTTCTATGGTTTTTTACTGTGTACAGATCTTAATGTAACACCTTAACCCCTTAACTCCGACTCCAAAAAAAGTTTCAAAACAGAAAATATGACAAATAACTTCATCCAATATTATTAGGATTAGCCTATTCAAGCCTCCATTTGAAAAAAAACAACTTCGAAGCTCTGCTGAAAAAAAAAGTTATTATCGTTTACCCGGCACAGGTAAAAAAAATACCGCTCATTTTGCTCAATGAGCAAAAATGAGCGCGAGCGCGAGCAATGAGCATTTTCGCTGATAAAATAAATGAGCAAACACGAGCACGAGCAAACGTGAGCTAGCTCGCGTCGCGCTCCTCCTCACGAATGAGCGAAAAATGCTCGCTCATGAGCGGATGAGCGCTCAAAATCGCAACACTGCATCACAGTCTACTTATTCCCAAATATATTTTTTTGTCCACAGATTGCAATGAAAACAACGGCATTTCAAGCAAAACAATATAAATGTGCTATGGACGATTAGTGTAAACAAGGTTTGTTTACAATTTGGCTCTGTTTTTTTCTGTTTCTACAATATTTTGTCTTTAATGTTGGTGGCACCCAAGGTTGTTAATCGATAAAATTATCGTCGATAATATTATTGCGCATTTTGCACTTTACTAGAGTCTTGCCTCAATAATTTCGTCACAGTACCTTTTTATCACAGTGATTTTTCATCGCACTTCCTGAGCTTACCATAGCAACTTTGTTTTTGCTTGTTTTGAATTTCCAATTACGACAGATTTTGTAAAAGAGAGCTTGTTTATTTCAGTGAAAGAACTAGTGGAATCTACTACAAATGTAATGAAATCAGCGTGATTAGAACCGCTGTCTGAGTTCTTGAAGAATCCCGTCGTAAATTGCAGTGGTTTTGGTATTTTAAAGCTTAATAAATGTGTTCGTGTTCAAGGCTTATCACATGATTTATTTCAGACCAGTGACCAGTGCCCTTCAAGGGCAAATGTCCAGGGAACTTCTTGACGACCTCCTGTCCTGTAAGATCCTCCAGTCTTATTACGGTTCTGTGAAGCAGAACCATTCCTTTCGGATAAGATGAAATCCCAAATTCAAGATGGTTCGAAGAAGACGATTACGACCGCTTGGTCCGGCTGGGGAATTCTGGTCTAATAAAGTCAATATACAGATTTATTTCGTCCAAAATGTATTGGTTTTTTTTTATTATAATATTGCTGAATTTACAGCCAAATCCACATAATTTCAATTATCCTTCACCCTAAACTGGGCAGCAATCGTTCGAGTAATGGCATCGTTTACGGACTCAGCGAACACAGCTCGAGGTGGCCGATAGAATTATGCCCTCGTGCTTATTAGAAGAAAAAAAATAACCCGTCAAAAAACCTCGTATGTTTCAACTATGAGAATCGAGCCAGCAACCTTTAACAGACCATCTAAATGACTTAACTGCCTCGGCCACCACAGCTTGGTGACTAGATTGTGGTCCAAAGTCGATGCATTACACTTGTTTTGTTTTGATGGTGTGATGGAAAATCAGTTTGCCAACTGTGATGAAAATTTTCCCGCAGCACTCTACTGCGGTGCAAAGTGCGCAAAGTTGACAGTTCTCAGTCCTGCAAAGCAGTGTGATGAAAAAATCTAGGCCTAGCACGATTGACACAAAACTCTAGGAATTGCTGCAAGGCGCAATATCGTCTCGGGACGATAACGATAACACTGACCTACAAAAAAATACAAAAATGACTGCGCAGGCTCAACTCGAGGGGAAGCATAAACTTTAAAGGCCCAAAAACACGTGCACTTTGAATTTTTCAAAAATATTTAGACGGGGCCGAATGGTTTTTCACTAAAGTTTGTATGGAGAATTAGGGCGGTTCGTCGCTGTTGGATCCAACTAATCCAGAAATTGCATGCAATATGTGGGACTAGCGAACAGCACTTCAACCTTATCATGTTAAATTTTCAATCCTTTCACTAAGAATATATTTTTTGAAAATATACAAAGTCTTAATATGTACTCAAAATTGTTCACAAAATACCGTATTTTTTCGAAAATACTCAAATTTTCATAATTTGCAATATGGGTATCAAACGAAGCGAAATTTTGTATGCTTTTTTCAATTTATTAGAGTTTTTTCAGAAAATACGAAAATTTTCACAAAATACTGTTTTTTTTTTCAAAAATACTCAAATTTTCATAATTTGCAATATGGGTATCAAACTTAGCGAAATTTTGTATGCTTTTTCAATTTACTATAGTTTTTTTTTTAAATTCTAACATTATGCATATGGGAATCAAACGAAGCGAAATTTTGCATGCTTCATACATACATTCAAATTGTGTATGCTTCATATCATACAAAATTTTGCGTCGTTTGATACCCATATTGCAAATAAAAAAAAATGAGTATTTTCGAAAAAATACGGTATTTTGTGATTTTTTTTTTGTATTTTACAAAAAATAACTAATAAGGTGAAAAAAGCATACAAAATTTCGCTTTGTTTGCAAATTATGAAAATTTGAATATTTTCGAAAAAAATACGATAATTTGTGAAAATTTTAGGTCTTTTTTAAAAAAATCTCGAATAAAGTTAAAGAGTATGCAAAATTTCGCTTTGTTTGATACCCATATTGCAAATTATAAAATTTTAGTACTTTGAAAAAATACGTTATTTTGTGAATTTTGAGTACATATTTATAGAACTTTTTTTTTAATTTTTCCTTCTCTTGCCAAATCCATTGTTAGAATATCCAATTACATCAAAATGAATTATAGTTCAAATCATAGTTGGAAGGAACTCCAAAACTCTGTTAGGGTTATAAGAAATACGAAATTGTAAATTGATTATTTACTAATAAAATAAATTGAATTGAAAAAAAAAATAATTAAGTACATATTTAACTTTGAAACATACTTCATTTTCTAAAAATATATTCTTCGTGAAAGCATTAAATAATATATCGAAATAACGATAGCGATAACAATAGATTATCGTTATCGTCCCTGACGATAACGATAGAACTATCGTTATCGTCCCGACAGTAACGATAGAATTATCGTTATCGTTATCGAGCCTCGATAATTTTATCGTTAACTTGGTTGCATCTTCAATTTTTATAATGTTGATAAAAATATGTTTCGACTGCAAAAAAATAAATCAAAGCGGTTGCCAATAATAGGTTGAATAAATACAAGTCGAAAGGAGAAATGTTCAAAAGGCCGAATTGTCAAAAGTTAAAATGGACAAAATTCCAACGGACAAAAGGTTGAATGGACAAAATGTCAATACAAGGTCGAATGAACAAAAGGTCGATTTTACACAACTGGGCAAAAAGTCGAACGTACAAAAGGTCGAATAGACAAAAAGTCGAATGGTCCAAAGGTCGAAAGGCCGAATTGATAAAAGTTCGAATAAACAAAAGGTCAAATATACACAAAATCAACTGATTAAAAGGTCAAACGTACAAAATGTCGAATAGACAAAAAGTCGAATGGTCAAAAGGTCGAATGGACCAAAGGTCGAAAGGCCGAATTGATAAAAGGTCGAATAAACAAAAGAACAAATATACACAAAATTAACTGAACAAAAGGTCGAACGTACAAAAGATCGAATAGACAAAAAAATAACTGAACAAAAGGTCGAACGTACAAAAGATCGAATAGACAAAAAATCGAATGGTCAAACGGTCGAATGGACCAATGGTCGAATAAACAAAAGGTCGAATTTGCACAAGATCAACTGGACAAAATGTCGAACGTTTAAAAGTTCGAATAGACAAAAAGTCGAATGGTCAAAAGGTCGGATTGATAGAAGTTTGGATAAACAAAATGTCGTAATTACACAAGATCAACTGTACAAAAGGTCGAACGTACAAAAAGTCGAATTTACACAAAATCAACTGAACAAAAGGTCGAACGTACAAACGATCGAGTAGATAAAAGTTCGAATAAACAAAAGGTTGAATATACGAAAAATCAACTGGACAAAATGACGAATAAACAGCAAGTTGAAAGGTCAAAAAGTCAAATTGATAAAAGTTAGAATGAAAAAACAAAAAAGTTTGAAACGAAAATGTTAGTTTTATGTGTTAGTTTCAGATATAATACCCAACCCACTCACCTCAAAAAGTTCTCGCTCAGGAACCAAATCGAGGGCACCTCCGGCAGCTGTCCCGCCGCCCCCGTCAACCCTCGCTCCAAACACTGCGGCAACGGCAACGCCTCCTTCATGGGCCTCCCCAGAATCTCCCGGATCCGCTCGTCCAGCGGCAAATCGCCTGCCTTCGTAACATCAACCACCGACTCCAGAATCCGCCCAAAGTTCGTCTCCCACGCTTCGCGAACCGTCTCCACCGTTTCCTGCCGCACCGCGGCCATCGTCCTCCTCGGTCTCTGCGGCAGTTGCTTTGCGGCCGTCACTTCGTGGTTGAGTTCGTACATCACTTCGCTGGCTACGGTCGAGTTGAGGACCAGCGATTCACGCGATTTGCGGATTCGTTTCGGGAGGTCGGCCAGGGTTAGGCGGAGTTGGGCCGGGGTTGGTTTGGTTTCGGTGATCGAGTCGTCGCTGATGACGATGCACGAGGTGCTGCCGAGCTGGTCCACGTTCAGCGTCAGGTTGCCGTACTCGCGGTAGATGCTGTTGTCGTACTTGGACGTGGACGCCCTGGTTGTGGTTGTTGTTCGCGAGCTACTGCTTTCTTGCGCGGTAGGTGACGCCACCACCAGGGAAATGTTGGACTCGTTCGCCAGCATGTCGCTCTCTTCCACGATGAACACGGACGGGTCGAAGCGGCTTTCCTCGGGGGTGTACGTTTCGTTCGCCTCGACGATCGTGTCGCACTCTTTTTTGATCGTGACCGTTTCCAGCTCCAGCTCCGGTTGGAACGTGACTCTTCTTAGTGACTTTCGGGGAGGTTTGTCCTCTTCGGTCACCGTCAGCGGATCCTTGGCCGGCGTTGGAACGGCGACCGTTTTCCGCTTCTTCAACGGGTAATCGTCGGAAAGGGAGACATTTAACGGATCGTTCTCCTCTTGCTCAAGTAGTACGGACTTGGAGATCTGCGAAAGGAGTCGTTTCTGCTGCTGCTGCGGCCAAGCCGCAGTCGTCTGCTCGAGTTCGTCAATGTCGATGAATTTGAGCGTTTTGAGGCCGGCCGCCGTTTGGTTCACGTCCAGGTGCATCATCGTAGACTGTTCGGAGATTGGTGGGCCCACCGGGACTTCTCGCTCCTCTAGTACTGGGTTAGTTTCCGCGTCGTAGAACTCGTCCTCTTCGCTGGCGTTGAGATTCGTGGGTTCCGACTCGATAGGAACTTCGATCTGTAGAAATTAGATAGATATTAAGCTTGTATTTACAATTTCTTCAAGAATCGCAGCTAATACATACCTTTTCATCCTCCTCCACACCTTTCTCCTCACTCTCCGGAGTTCCCCCCTCCATCACCGTCACCCCGGACATGTCCATATCCACGCTCTGCCGGTTGAAAATGCTCCCCCGACTTCGCCGCGCCACCGGGATCAAGCTCGTCTTCCTGGGCGTCTCCTGAATCACCGACGTCGGAACCGACGGCACCGCAACATCCACCGGTTGCAGTATCGACGGTTCCGTCACCTCCTTCAGCAGCGCAAACGAGCTAACATCCCCCACCAGTATCGAAACCGGCCGAGCCGGCCGACACAACCGACTCGTGTCCGCCAGCCCAGAAATCTCACTCAACTCATCCATCGGCACGCGAACCACCCCGGGAAACATCCGTCCTCCCTGCGGCACCAGCCCATCCGTAGTGTTAAGCTCTTCCGGAACCAGCGACTTCCCGGCGGGACCGTTCCGCCCAACCGGGACCATTCGATAAGCGGGAATAACGGCCGAACTTCTTAAGACACGATCCTCCGGCAGGGCCGGCATCGTAAACGAAAAGTCCGACTTGTCTTCCTGCTTCAGCTCAACCGTTAACGATTCTTCGTAGTCCTGGTCCGACGGGCAAGGCGACGCGGTCTGCTCCAATTTGAACGGTCGCTGCGGTTGTTGGAACGATTCTTCGGTGATACCCTCGGACAGCATGATAGTACGGCGCGGCGGATGGTGCTGCTGTTGGTGTGAAACCTCGGCTTTCCGGGGAGTGGATTTGATCACCGAAACCTCCATCGATTGCTGCATCAGCGATTGTTCCATGTCCTGTGGCGCGAGGATGGTTTGGCGGGAACGGATTGGTTGCGACAGGACGATGGCGTGGTTGACGGCTTCCGGGGAAGGAGCTGAAACGAAAAGCAATTTTAGTCTAATGTTATTTCTTTATTTTAATTTATATTATTTAAAAAAATAATAGATTTTCTGTTTCCAGCCTCTGAAGAAATTCTGCAAACAACAAAAGTAACTTTTCTGCCGAGCGTTCCCGTACTTTTCTGTATATATCTCATGTTGTCTCTGTTTGAGAGCCAGTACGGACCTCCCGAGAAATGGGATCAGGAAATAGCTTTACGAACAGCAGCGGACAAAAGGACAGATTTTTGCCTTCCTCACCTCAATGAGGAAAGGCTATAAAATCACTCGAAAAACGAACTTCTTAATTTGACCTCCTAGACCCACCTTCATGTATACATACACAGCAAATTCTGATGTTCGTTTTCAGTTAATATTTACTGAAAACTGCACTACTGAAATTTTCAGTTAGTTTTTCGCTGAACTTCAGTAAAAATTTGTATGGAGCTGTCAAAGTTTGCTGAAATTTCAGCAAGTTTTCATTTACTGAAAATTTCAGTAGTGCAGATTTCAGTTAATTTAACTGAATTCAGTAATGAGAAATTGGTGACTCAGAATCAAATTCTGAGCAAATGTCTGTGCGGGAGGTTGGATGTTGATCAAAATAATTGCACTTGATTATCTCGGGACTGGCTGAACCGATTTTGTCCGTTTTGGCCGCATTCGATCCGTCTTTGGGTCCCCTAAGTCACTATCTATAAATGGTGATGTTTAGTTAAGTACTTCAAAAGTTATCTTTAAAAAACGATTTTGACTAAAGTTCCAAAGATTTTTGATTTGATTTGATGTGATAACCAACAGGGCCACAAGGATGACCTATGTAGCGGTTGCCTAGAATTACAGTGGCTCAGACTTAAAGGGAGCATCTTCAAATTACTGCCGTATGAAGGGCCAAAAGGGGGTGGTTGGACGCGAACAAGCAAAATCACTCACGGTGTCCACAGGGGAAGAGAATCTCCTTCCGACAGTAACCTCCAATAACTCCGAAAAAATCTGACAAAGCTGAAAAACAGGGCTCGCACCCTGTTGGGGGCCTAAAAGGGCGCGGCATACAGCTGGAAACTGACAGAGGTCAATAGATGTAGTAATTAGACAATCCATTAGAATTGTATAATTAATAAACTATTTCCCCCTTGCGACGTAGTTCTGGTCTTCCACTATCCACATCCAGTCTCCGCCATTACAGCATACTGTCCACTGCCCTGATGCTCCCTCCCCGATCCCCGGCTTTGATTCTAACTACTGATGAAAAGGAAAATCATAGTTGAGAAAAGGTCAATGCGGATGGAGAGCAAATCGAGCTCAGTATCCCCTCACAAAGACTGGTAGTAAGTGTGAAAAAAACAATGAAAAATAAAAAGAAAGACAAGACGAAAAATGAAAAGATAGTGTGTCAATGCGGATGGATCGATGATCCCCTCACAAAGACATAAGAGAGTAAGATGGTAGAGAAAGCAAATGAAGAATAGAAAATCAAGAAAAAGAAATAGTCAATCAGATGGAGAGCTGCGCGAGCTCAGTATGGATATAGAAGATAAAAAAAATATGGCAAACAATTATGGAAAGCTCTCACCAAACAGTACATCTTCCGCAAACAGCTCAAATCTTCAATAAATTTTTCATGTTTCAGTTCCCTGCAACTAGCTGGTTAATCCCGCTCGCATGCCCGAGATAAGCCGGTTCCCGCTTAAGCTGGATCAGCTTGCCACCGTTCCACTCGTAATCCGCGCCATCAGCCTTATTTTTCTCCTTTCGTAGGAACTTGCCACTCAGCTGACACGGTGGTAACAGAATCTCCCCGCTGCGACTGCGCCCACGTACTAATCCGCGCTCTTCGGCTCCGATGTTCTTGCGTTTCCGAGATTTTGACTTTGATGGGAACCGTTGCCTCGTTCTCTGCGCTCGTTATCTTCCCAATCCGGGCCAGGTCCAGCAGGCTTTCGGTAGTTTATTTCCCTGTTCCAACCTATCAGCATCCTGGTATCCGACGGCCACCGCGTTTTATGCCGGTTCCGCAGCCATTCCGGAATGAGCCACATCTTCGATTTAACCGTCTTCCGGGCTCCAGCACCACCGCGATCCATCCAGTCCGGATGTGAAAAATGTGCAAGCTTTGCATTTATTTTCTTTTAATTTAACTTTTTCAATAAAAAATATTAGAATTAAAAAAACTGTGACAGCAAAAAAACATTTTGCGTCCGCGCGCCCCGATTACTACGATGATATATCAGTAGTCGTTGGACTAAACATACTTTAAAAATATCTTTTGACTAAAGTTCCAAAGATTGCAAAAAAAGTGGTTTTTGTAAGGAAACCCGCCATGGTCTACATTTTTAGAAAGGTATTTGAAAAACCTTTCCAACGCGTCCAAAATGTTGAAGATCTGACCACCCTATCAAAAGTTGTTAGCACTTAAGTGTTTTTTTATACACTTTTTGAGGCCGGATCTCAAAAATTTTGATGAAAAGGTTGTCCGGATCTATCATACGACCCATCGTTAGATAGGTAATCAAAAAACCTTTCCAACGAGCCCAAAAGATTGAAGATCTGACAACGCTATCAAAAGTTATGAGCAATTGTGCAAAAATATAATTTTGACAGATACAAAAATGGGTGAACATTGCAAAAGATCCGGCTGAGGCAGCACTGAGCTTTATGGAATCGGTCTCGTTAGCCCAAGCTTTCTTCATGCTATGGCTTTTTATGGCAGAAACGTAAGGAACGCTTTGTAGCATTTTGTTTGCATGTATTCAGGCGCATTTGAATACAAGCAGAAACCGTTTTCAATTGATTTTAGGAGGAAGGCACCAATCACTTTGGTGGTTTAAAGTAACGTTTTTTTCTCAGAATAAATTAAAAAAGAGAGAATGCCATGATCAATAAAAAATGGAAATTGAATTATAAAAAAAAATCAAACATTTAGAAGAAAAAAAAGCTAAAATGAAACATATAACAATTTAGAAAAACTTAACAAAAAATACAGTATTCTAAAATTTAAAAGTTTTAGCATGAGCATGAGCATGAGAGACCACCCATGGTTGCCCCTCCATTGCTGAACAGAACCGTAATATCCTTTCAGCACGACCGATCATAGGCTTCTGCGATCTAGTGGTGTTTCCCTTATCAACAGCATGTATGAATGCGCCGAAAAGATAAAACACCATGATTGCTAAAACTAGATCAGTTGCGAATAGGTAACAGTCATTGGCCACCAACGGCGCCCGCCATGTCAGTTTGTAGATCTCGATTTTAAGGGACGGGAATGTTAGTTAGCGCAGGTTGCTACTAGGGCAGCTGATTTACTCTGTTAGAATTCTAAAATTTAAAAGTTTGTAAAGAAACCTAAAAATTTTAAAATTCGGAAACTTCGGCAACCATAAAAACAAAGATATTTTCAGGGTGACCACTCAAATCCCATTTTGAAATTCCCGACTTTTTCTCGACTTTTCCAGAATCTCAAATAATGGGCATTTCTTATCTAAAGAATGATTTCAAACAAAAAAAACTCTTTGTAAAAGGTCAACATCAACCATAAAAAAACTAAATGAATTTGAAAAAATAAACCTATTGACAAATTGAGAAGTTCTTTAAAAAAAACTTAAAAATGGAAAGACTTGAACTTTTTTGTGAGCATGGGTAAATTACTCTACATAAAGCTTGATTTTCAGTTATTGGAAAATTTTGAAATTTGGAAAAAAAATATTTGAAATGACTAAATGAATTTAGTTCAACAATTAAAAATATGTACAACAAAAAAAAACATTGCCAAACTCAAGTTGGAATCTTTTTTCAAATATTTAATCGATGTGATAAAATGAAACACAATCCTACGTTTATGCTAGCCATGATCGTTAAAATTAGGCTCATTTTTTTTTTTTTTTTGTAGTTGTTTTAAGTTAGAGTAAGAATAAGGGGTAATGTTTGATAAACAAAAAAAACTTATGATTCATAAAAAATAATATAAAAATCTGTTTCAAATACTTCCAGTGTTATTAGGATGTATATTAGGATTTTTTATGTTTTAAAATACCTTTTCATTGTCAAATAGGAAAGGAGCCCTAAATTTAAATTAAGTTCCTAAAGACGATTTGATTGAATTTAATTTGAAAATTGTACAAAATTATTCAAGAATTAGATTTTGTAGGTATGTTTGGGATTCCCGGTTTTTCCCGACGTTCTGACAAAAAAAAACACAAATTCCGGACTTTTCCCGATTTTTGGCAGATTTTAGCGAATTCCCGACTTTTCCGACTTGAGTGGCCACCCTGTTATTGCGAAAAAATGGTCAAATTTGGAAATTTAAAAACTGAGATACTCAAATTCAATCCTCTAAAATAAAAAAAAATTGAGTTATCAAAAAATCTATTTTTTTAATAAAAAAAAACGCAAATAAAAAAACCTATTTAAAAATTTTAATTTGAGAACCTTAAATAACTGAAATTTAAAAATTCATAGTTCTACAAGCCTTACCCGACAAACTTCGTTCTGCCTTTTTTTTCTTTTGTTGACGTTTTTAACTCTTTTGCTTATTCAGCCTCCTGTGATTGAAACTTGATTATTAGTAACTTTTCCCATACAATCGGCAGATTTTCCGGAATCGGTTTCAAAGTGGCCGAAGTTGTAACTTTTGGCGTAAGAACCTTCCTTGGACTTATACGAACCCAACGCAACAAAGAGCACCTCGATCCGACGTTCCGTGTTGAATTGATTCGCGTTCGAACAAAACCGCCGAAATTTTTTATATATATAGATAATATCAGTAAAATTCAAAAAATATTAATTTAAAAAAATTAACAGTTCGAAAATCAAAATTTAAAAATTCAAGGATTTGAAAAATTAAATAATGTTTGTTAACATTAATGAATGTTTGTTCTCGATTACACAGTTCAACAAAAAATCAAATGTTTCTTGTCTCTGAGACGAGAATATGTGTTCCTAGTAGATTTTTGCCTGCTGAATCCGAATCCGGGTCCAGAATTGCTCCAAATGGTCCCAATTTTGAGATACACCCGTTTGAAATGTTAGTTTAGGCCAAAATTAGCTACTTTGTCGACTATTTTACAAAAGAACTATTGAATAAACAAATAAACCAATACATGTATCTTAAAGTTCACGTTCTCCCCTTTCTGAAACACCCCTGGTTTTCAAAATTTGATTGTTTCTACGCATATTTATAGCCATTTTAAAATTAGAATTTGACTTGCATGCAAGTTGGAAAAACTTGAATGAGAACCAACTGAAAATATAATTTTAAAATGGCTATAAATATGCGTAGATACAATCAAATTTTAAAAACCAGGGGTGTTTCAGAAAGGGGAAAACGTGAACTTTAAGATACTGGTTTATTTGATTATTCAATAGTTCTTTTGTAAAATATTCGACAAAGTAGCTAATTTTGGCCTAAACTAACATTTCAAACGGGTGTATCTCAAAATTGGGACCATTTGGAGCAATTCTGGACCCGGATTCGGATTCAGCAGGCAAAAATCTACTAGGAACACATATTCTCGTCTCAGAGACAAAATCTTGTTGGACTGTGTTATCCGCAGACCTCGCCAATTTCACCGAATCACGATTTTTTTTTACAAAAATTGCGTCTCTTACCTTAAATAAGACTCCAAAAATGCTCCAAAGTTGTCGGTATTTAAGAATAATTAAGTCCTAACAGTGAGCTGACCACAAAGGGTTGCTTTTTCAATCAATTTTGAAAAATAACTCCGCGGCCTTCTTGACAGAAAATTATCTTGCTTGACAGCTTATTCCAAGGGGACCATAGTTGACATGTGGTATAAAGATGTCATTTTTTTGTTTGTTTTGCGTTATAATAAAGAAAAAGTTATCAAAAAAGGGTTTTAAGCGTAATTTTTATCACTCTACCTAATCAAGTTATAGGGATTTCAATACTTTGAGAATTAAGGAATTTAAAAATTTAAGAATTGAGAAATTTAGGAATTTTAGAACTTAAGGGATATAAGAATTTGAGAATTGAAAAATTTAAAAATTGCAAGAGTACTTATTCAAAACTACAAATGCGCCAAGTTAGTAAATCAGCTGAGGTTTTTTTGAAAATTTAATTATTTGTTGGTCATTTTCGTCTTTCAATGATTAGAGAAACGGAAATTACAATTTTTCAAAAGTTTTATTCAAAAGCTGATAAGCTCCAAACAATTGGTTGAAATTCATTCAATACTAGAAAAACTGTCGGCCAGCAGGAAGTTTGAAGACTCTCAGGAAAAAAAAGGATAATGAACAAAGAAATTAGGGGAAAATTTGGTATGTTTGGCAGGTTATTGACTCGGTCCTAGCTCTGCCCGATTGCAACTTCTCACTACTCTTTTCGGAGCAAAATTCTTCATGCATTTCTCTAATATAAATAAGAAAATCAAAATAACCCAACTCACCCCTCTCTTTCACCGTACTCGGCTCCTTAAACACTGGCGACTCCACTTCCGCCACCCTCCTCAACCGAAACCCAACGGTGGTCTGCTCCATATCGTCCTCGCAGTAGACCGTCTTGCGAGACTTCACCGCCGCCGCCACCCCCACCTTCTCTACCGCCGCAGGCGGTGGTGTCCTCTTCTGGCGCTCCTCCTCCTCCACCACCAACCGACACCCGTCCGACGTCCGCGCCATCCCCACCGTCGTCTCCTCCATCGACTCCTGGGCGTAGATCGTGTGCCGCGGGCGTGAACTTGCCACCGTCGCAGCGACGGAATGTCGCTTGATCGACTGCTCCAGATTGTAATGGGGCGAGGAGTATGAGGTCGCGACGACCTGCTGCTGCTGGCCGATCGGAACCGTTCCGTAGCCGTCGTCGATGTCGTCGGCGTCGTTGAAGATGGCGGTTTGGCGGGGCCGTTCCACGACCGTCGAGTGGTTCGTGGAGTGGAAGAGGGACGGCGCTTGATGGTCGTCGGCTCGCTGGGGCGATTGGAGGATTGTTTCTTCGATGTGCAGCGGCGATTGGCAGCGGGTTTGATCCATTTCGGCGGGTTGGAAGGTGGTTTGGCGCGACTTTTGCAGATTTGAAATGTTCGAGGAGGTTTTAAGTAGACGAGACGATTCAACGCTGGTTTCGTCCATGTTTTCCGCCGAGAAGCTGGTCTGACGAGATTTTTGGACTTCCTCTCTGAGCGTAGACTTGCTGCGTTGCCACGATTTCGTCGCGACCTCTTCCGAAACGTTTTGTTCAACGCCGGTTTCGTTCATGTCCTGCACGGCAAAGCTCGTGTGGCGCGGAATTCGCGAAGCACGACTATGCTCCAACCTTGAAAGTCTTGTGTTTTGGTCGTCCACTTCCAGTTGATTCCCGAAGTCACGCCTAGTTTGCTCCATTTCCGCTTCCTGGTACACAGTTTGCCGGTTCGATTTCTGAAGATGTTCAACAACCACAGACTTGGCGTGACCGGCCAGCGTTTCGTCCATTTGCTCCACGGCGAAGCTTGTCTGGCGCGACTTTTGAAGAGCTACGCTGGATTTGCTGGTCGCAAATTGAGATCTGCTTAGCTGCCAGGCTGGCGCCGGCGAAGACCTGTCCATTTCAACCTCGCTTCGCCGCAAGTTCGGACTAACTCTTCCAGTCTGGTTCATGTCCTGGACGGCGAAGCTAGTTTGGCGTGATTTCTGCAGCGTTCTGTTGAAAGTCCTAGCAGTTTCGTCGATTTCAAGCTGCTCGACCTTGGACGGGGAACTCCGCGCTCTCGTCTCGTTCATGTCCTGCACGGCAAAGCTTGTCTGGCGCGATTTCTGGAGCGTTCTGGAGACCTTACTCTGCTCTAGCGGATCCGGCCGCAACGATTCGTCCATAGCAACGTGTTGGGCCACTACGGGACTCCGGTTCATCTCCTGCGCGGCGTAGCTTGTCTGGCGTGATTTCTCCAACCCCCTGGAAGATTTGTCAACCTGCTGAATTACGCCGGTTTCGTTAACATCTTGAGCGGTGAAGTTTGTCTGGCGAGATTTCTGAAGCAACCCAGAATCCGCTTCCACCTGTTGGACTGCACTCGGACGCCCGGTCTGGTTCATGTCCTGGACGGCGAAGCTAGTCTGGCGAGACTTGGAAGCTTTACAGGTTTCATGCATTGCTACCTTTTGCTCAATCGGACTTGCGGCTCTTGTTACGTTCATGTTTTGCGCAGCGAAACTAGTCTGTCGAGACTTGCAAAGCGTCCTGGAAGCCTTGCTTTGCTCCAGCGCATCCTGCTGTTGATCAACCGGACTCCCGGTTCTCGTTACATTCATATCCTCCACGGAAAAGCTGGTCTGCCGAGGTTTGGGAAGCGTCCTGGAGCCTTTGCTCTGCTCCAGCGCATCATTCTTGCACGTTTCGTCCATTTTAACGTGTTGAGTCACACTTTGCGGCACGTCAGGACTCGCGGTTCGGTTCATATCTTGCGCGGCAAAGCTGGTTTGTCTAGATTTCTGCAGCATCCTGTTGGCAGTCCTCGCCGTTTCGTCCATTTCTACCGGTTGACCCACAACCTTAGTTTCGTTCATATCCTGCACGGCGAAGCTGGTCTGGCGCGACTTTTGAAGCACCGACTGCTGGTGGACGGCAACAACTCCGCGCGTTTCGTCCATGTTGACCTCGTGAAGTACCGACTTCCGCGAGGGGTTTGGCACTGCGTCAACGCTTCTCCCAATCGGTACCGTTTCGTCCATTTCCGCTTGGTAGCACGTTTGACGCGTCTTGGGTGCAACCGGTTGAACGAAGACTTCCGGCGAAATCAGGTCCTTAATCCGGGTTTCGTCCATGCGATCGGCGTCGTACACAGTGATCCGACTCGGCACCGTCACCGGACTTATGCTGCTGTTCGCCGCCATCGTTTGCTCCATACTGACTGCGTCAGCCATAGTTTGACGAGACTTGGAAACGACCTGCTCCTGCTGCTGCTTTTCAACCGGCGACGGCGTCCGTCTCGTGCGGTCCATGTCACCACTTGCCAGCAGTGTTCCACGATGGCCGGACTTTAGCGACATTCGTCCCGTCACGTCCGGCGAATCCAGCACAATTACCTCATCATCGCCGGACGACAAAATCGTCTTGCGCGATTGACCGTACCGGCGCAGGTCTTCCAGCGATCCGGACCGCGGTTCCAACTTGCTAACCTCGAGCTTCTCGTTGAACAGCATCGTTGGACGAAGATGGTTCAGCTTGACGGCGGGTTCCGTAACGGATTCGTTGACGTCTTCGCTGACAAATACGGTTCCGCGTGTCTTCGGAGCCGAAGGCTCCTCCACAGGACTCGCCATCGACACGTCCAGCGACTGCACGATAGTTTTGCGGGGCTCCGGTTCTTCAATCCGCGTTTGCTCCACCACATCTCCGGAATAGATCGTCACTCGGGGAGGCTGCTTCGGAACCTCAACAGGCTCAGCGCCTGCACTTGTCGATGGAGTCACCTCGCCAAAGTTGAATCCCAACGCGCGTGGCGCAATCCGATGAATCTTCGGCCGGTTCGCCTCAGCCGGCGTCGCCACCGTCGGAACCAAATCCAACCCGATGCTGTTCCGTGCAAACACCAAATCCGCCAAATCAACCTTGACCGTCTCCATCTGCGGCAGCGCCGTGCGCTTCTTCTCCTCCTCCTTTTCACCTGCGAGTTCCATCTGAGCACCAAACACGGTGTGCCGCACCGGGTTCAACCGGCTGGTCGGAACGTCCAACACGATCTTATCCTCGTTCAGTATGGTTTGCCGCGATTGCGACGAGGGCGGCGGGGGCGCCAGAACGTCCATCGGAACGGGTACCGCCAGCGTAATCCGTTTACTGTCGCTGGCCTCCAATTTGACAGGTTCCGACGAAGGAGGACAGTAACTTTCGTCCATTGTGATGTCGGCGGCGTTGCCGCTCGGGATGAACGATGGCCGGGCTCGGCTCAAGGCGTTTGGGGGAAGCAGGACGTCGCTCGGGGATGCTTCCACACTTGGTGGAGGTTTGCGCTGGTGGCGATCGTCGTCGTCGTCGTCATCCGTTTGCATCGGGATGTCCACGTGGTGGGTGGTGTCCTGGAAGGGAGATTGAACCGGTTAAGAGTGACTTAGTAAATTGTGAAAAGGTCATCGTCGTTGACTATTGAAAAGGCAAAACTATCAAATTTAATAACAGTAGATATTTATAAACAGAGCCTACTTCAATATCTTATGTCTGATGCGACACTCTGTAAATTCCATGTTTAAATCACTCGATTCAATTTATCTTTACTACTTACGTATGCATAAATTTGAAAACAAAAAAAAACAATCGACTGCAAAATTTTTATTTCGCTTTATTATTATGTTTGGAAACCAACTAAACCTGAAAAGGCAACCAAATCTTCATTCAAAAGTTTTTAATTTTGCGTCTAAAATTCTCAATCTTCAGCCCACTGTTTTCTGCGCATGTCTGCAACAGATCTACTTTGCCCCTTATAAATAGCCGTGAAGAGTGGTTTTAAATAAGCATCTGCGTTACCGACCATTCGTCGATAAAGATACCAGTTCTGCTTTTCCGATAATTTTACGTAAACCGTGAAGTGGTGTGAATATGGAAAAACACCATCTGTGATGCAGTATTCCAATAAGAATATGGATTTTCTGTTAAGACTGCTTCCAACAGAGTTCTTTTTTGCTTGTTGGTTTGAGATGACAATTTTTTTTTTAATCATTTTATTTTAGTTTCGCTGATTTAACTATTTCTGATTTTTTGAACGTTGAGAACGTTAAAAGTGTTAAGATTTCCTTTAGGAAAAAACAACAATTTTTCACCGAAGAATGGTTCCGAAAAATGAAAGAAATCAGTGTTTGTTCATTCATTTTGAACAACAAGTATGGAAACAATTATAATTTTTTTGCCGTTGCAAACATTTTTCAATTTTTTTTTTATGTTTTATTAATTATTTGGCTCCCTCTCGGGTTTAGTCAGAGTTTAGGGACATCAACTTTAAAAAATATGTGCAACTACCTTTTAGGTTTCTGCGTGAAAAAAATCTTTATCAGGAATCAGGAGATCAGTTCAGCTAAGAATGTTATAACAGTAGGAATCGGTAAAGAAGACTTCAGATCTAAAAGCAAGATAGCACGACAGGGGGATCTATTTTCCCTTTATCGATAAAGCAGGACTCCAATAAAAATTGTGCTGTTCCAGTGCTGCCCGTTTTCACAGTCGTTGTCACGGACACCGCATTTTGATTAATTTAATTTAGGCTTTTAGAAAGCACTTTCTCTAAAAAGTTTAGCAAAGTATAGTGAAAATCCGCGAAATTAATGGAAAAAGAACAGAATTTTCGAAATGAAAACAAACGAGGATTTCTCCTACTTTGAATTATTAAATATTTGAAGTCGATTTTGTTCACATAATTACTGTAATCAAACTATGGTACCTACCAAAATAATAGTTTATTAGTAGTTTTGAAATAACATGGAACACAATTTTAAAAGAAAATTGGTTTTAAAAAATGGATCTGAAAGATTTCCAAGCTTTTTTTTCATTTTCACTTTTGCTTCTATCTGAAAATGTAGTTTTTCGACACAATTATCTTATTTTATAATTTTGCCTTCTTCGCCATAATCTATGCACTTTCTTTTATATATTTTTCAGATCAATGGTGTTTGTCCGGATACTATAAAAAAAAATTGTAAACACTACTTAAAATGTATTGATTTTTTAAAATGATGTAGTTTTTTTGGTGCTACTACTTTAGTGGCTTTCAAATACAAATACAGAAATCAAATACAAATCAACACGAACAAAAAACTCATAACATCGGTTTAAAATTCAAGCAAAACAATGTAAATGGACTAATTTCAAACGAAGAGGCTATCCAGCTCACGTCAGTAACCTAAGTTGATGTTTACATTAGAGTTGTTCTTTACCTTTTCGCAAATCGAATTTTCTCTGTATTTGTTTCTATTTGCAATAATTTTGTACATGCATTCCCTATGTAACAAATGGTACCTTTGGAAAAGTTGCAGATTATGACAAGGTCTTATCAGCAAAAATAAGTACACGGACAAACAAAATTTAACGATTGAAAAATCGTTATCACTTCCCAGTCAAATCAATCCAAATTCTGAAACGGAATCTAATTAAAATCGTATACAAATTCCGTTTCAAACGCAACAACCGGTTCGGTGTTCGAACCGGTTGTTGCGTTTGAAACGGAATTTGTATACGATTTTAATTAGATTCCGTTTCAGAATTCGGATTGATTTGACTGGGTTAAAGTTGAATTCCAAAAATTTTAAATCTTTTTTTTTTTTTTTTTTTTTTTTTTGGGAGGGTGGTCCAGCCGCACATCGTTGATGTTGAAACCTCTAAACTGGGCCCTCGTCCTGTCACGTCCGTCAGTAGTCTTGTCGTACATTATAACTAGAATCAGATCTGCCAATGAATTAGTACACTTCGACCAAATAAACACTGACGCTGTATGGATCTGACTCTAGAATAAATGTACAGTTGTGTGTTATTCATAAGTCCACAATGTTCAATTATTCATTTAAGTCCAAATATTTATTTGCTAACTACTTTGGATTGAAAATCTAAACTTTAATCTAAAATCCTCTAAACTTAATGTTCAAAAGTAAACGTTCCTTTAACTGTTGAAGTAATACTTCTATCAAAAACAATAAAAATTTATGAACTGATATATAAATAGGATAGAAATCGCGATTTGAAAATAGACATGACCATTTACGTCAAAAGATCCGTAGTTCCTCGATTCGCAACAATGGTCAATACAACCATAATCCGAAAACCGTTAGTTCAACAGATCAACGAATTTTGTCCGATATCATTACATTATTGATTGATCGAGACTCTATGGACAATTTGACATAAAAGAATGCCTAGTATTCTACATCTATCAAAGTTTATTGACAGCATTACTCTAACTTAACAATTGCAACTAAATCTATCATCAAATAGATTTGGAAAAGATACAGATTTATTTTAAATGCTAGTGCTAAGCAACAAATCAATTGTACTATCCGGAAGTCCCACCTAAATCCCACATTGTGATAGTGAAAAAGTCACAGAAGCAGCGGTGTCTTGTGCAATTGTGATATTTTCACTATCGGAGAACTACCTAGTTCACGAAGACAGCTTATCGGTCAACGCTTAAGCCCTGGGGCTGCGACAAAGCGAGTTCTCGTAGCATGAAGTGGTGTCCATAGTGCTTATAAAAAAGAATTTTACCCAAATTTTAACTAATGCACTAGGATCAAATCATGCCCCTTGACTTTACAAGGCCCAGGGAATTCCAAAAATTTTAAATCTTACGGACTTAAGCCAAACTTGTTTTTTTTTTGCATGAATTTTGAAGTATTAGGTACTAAACTTGCTGATTTTGAATAGTGCCTTATGCAGGGTGACCACTCAAATCCCATTTTCAAATTCCCGACTTTTCCAGAAACTCAAATAATAGGCATTTCTTATCTAAAGAATGATTTGAAACAAAAAACTTGAAAAAAAGTCAATATCAACCATCGAAAAAATATTTAAATGAATTATGACAAATCAAACTATTGGCAATTTTCGTAAAATCAGAAACTTAATTATTTTTGTTCAGTTGTTTAAAAATGATTTTACAAAGTTCCGTTTTTAATTTTGTAAATTTTTATATTGGATTTTTTAATCCATGTTGATTTAAATAGTTGTGAGTATTAAACAGCTTTTTTTTTTTTTTTTTAATGAAAAATTCAGTTTGGTAAGTTTCCATGTTTCACCCAGGGTGGCCACTCAAGTCGGGAAATCGGGAAAGTCGGGAAAAAGTCGGGTATTTATGATTTTTTGTCAAAAAGTCGGGAATTCCAAGCATCCTTGCTTGAAAATTAATTTTAACTCTTGAATAATTTTGTAATATTTTGTACAATTTTCAATTCTCAATTCTGCTTTAGTAACTAACTTTAAATTTAAGGTTCTTTTCACTATTTCAATATATTTGAGTATCGAAAAGCTGTTTAAGGCATTCAAAATCTTAATAAATATTGGATGCAGTTGACACAGATTTTCATAATATTTTTTATGAATCAAATGATCTCTATTAATTTCTGTTTATCAACAAGAGGTAAAGTTAATGAAAAACTAAATAAAAATAGAGCCTAATGCCCAGCTTAGAGTTATGATTCTATTTTATTTTGTCACATAGATTGAATATTTAAAAACAGATTCCAACTTGAGTTTGGCAATGGTTTTTTTTGTAAATATTTTTAATTGTTTAAATAAATTCATTAAGTAATTCCAAATATATTTTTTCCAAATGTTGCCCTTGAACTTTTTTGTGAATATGGGTAAATTACCTTCTAGAGGTAAAGCTTGATTTTCAGCTTTCGGAAAACTTAAATATTGAATAAAATCCAAAATAGAATAACTTTTTTTCGTTTTAAAAACAAAAAAAAAATATTAATCTGGCAAAAAATAATTCAAAATTTTGAGTTATTGCAAAATTGTTTAAAAATTTGTCTCTTCTGACATTTTGCTTAAAATAAGTGGGAAATATAGGAATTAAATTTTACATTCAGTTATCTTTAACTTGTTGTCATTTGCATTTGATACGAAGTATTCAAAACTATACGTTTGCCAATTTAAAAAAAAATACATAAAAGTTGTAAGTACATATTGACGAACTTTCGATTTTTTTACAAGGACTAATTGTTTGTGTTTCTACTCTGAATCATAATAATGAATTTCCATTTTTGAAGTATTTTTTTTATTTGTTGTTCAGTTTCTGTGTTTATGAAAATTGCCAATAATTGGATTTTTTAAAATCAATTTAGATTTTTTTTCGGTGGTTGATATTGACTTTTCTTATAGAGAGTTTTTTGTTTGAAATCATTCTTTAGATAAGAAATGCCTATTTGAGTTTTCTGGAAAAGTCTGGAAAAAGTCGGGGATTTGAAAATGTGACTTGAGTGGTCACCCTGTTCACCACTTATTTTATGCGAAATGTTTAAAGAGACAAATTCTTTAAACATATTTGCATTAACGTGAATAAAAATTACTTCAGTTTTTTGTAATTTTTTTTTTCATATTTTCAAAACTATATCAAATAACTTTTTTTCATTTTTTTTCATTTAGAACGAATAACAATTGGTTTTTATTTGTTATTTGAGTTTTCTGATAACAAAAAATATCATGAATATCTGTGTCAAATGCATCCAATATTAGGAATTTTAATAATCGCTTAATTCTCAAATAGATTGAAATAATGAAAGGAACCATAAGTTTAAGTTCCTAAGGAAGAATTGAGTGACTTTTTCCCGATTTCCCGACTTGAGTGGCCACCCTGATAACTTATGGAATCTCAAGACGTATCGAATGAGATGGATCGAAAACGATCAAAATTTGTTTAGCCAGTCTAGACATAATTGAGTTACCATTTTTTGCCCACATCCTGAAACACACCAACACAGAATTATACTCAGAACTCTAGGAAAAGTCAAATTAATGGGTACATAACTCTTTTTCGAACAATTTAATAGCTTTTACTCATCGCGGAGAGGGAAGCAAAAAAATCAAAAATTAATTACTTGATAAAATATAAAAGTTTTTCAACCCCACTTTTTTTAAATTTTACCTGTATTTCAGCGAAAAACTTACTACAACAAAACAAAATTGTAACATGCTATTTTGAAAAATTAAAATTGAGGTGAAAATTTAAAAAAAAAATAACAAAAACAAACACAACGACTCACCTTCCCAATAGTCACCTCCATCGCTTCCGGCTCGCTCTCCACCACAATTTCCGCGCCACCTTCACTAACCCGTGTACTGTCCAGCGACACCGTCCTCGAGCCACCGCCCATCGACGGCCTCAACATCTTCGCCACGGTCTGCGTAATTGCCAGCGTCGTGTCCACATCACTGGTCCTCCCGCTCCCTCCACCTCCCCCGCCGGACAGCCTCGGATCGTCAAAGTCCGGCGGCGGTTCCAGACCCTGCTGGAGCATTCGTAGCTTGAGCGCGGCCGCCGGATGCGAGTTCCATGCCTCCGAGATCTCAAACTGACTGTTGTAGAAGGTGTACCGGGGTTGGTTGGGTGGCGGGTCGATTCCGGCGTGCGATGACCACCCGGCGCTGATGTCGGACGTTTGGACGGACTTGTTCCGCCAGGGATTTCCCGGGTTCATGCTGGTGGAGGATGAGGTTTGGAAGAGGATTTTGGCGGGGGCGGCTTCCGGCGGACGAAGGCTGCTTTGCCGGGGTGGTCCGAAAAAGTTGATGTCCGTGTCGTTCGGAGAGGGTTGTTGTTCCGGGATGGTGGCCTCGTTTTTCCGGTCGTTCGAGACGACGTCGTCAATTGTGATGAACATGTTCTGCTTCGGGTGGAAGTAGATTGTCTTGCGCGGGGAGTTGTGCCGGCCGTCGGACACTTTGGCCGGGCTGACGTCCATGGCGCTAGAATCGACCACGAGTTCGGTTTGTTTCTGGGCCAGCACCGGTCTGGGCGGGATATTCAACGGCGCAGGTTCCAAAGTCAATCGATCCGTCACGTTCAACACGCTGGAATTCATCGAAATCTCCGACTTCATCCGGCGTTTTTCCTCCTCGGACACGGACACTGACAGGTTCCAGGCACTGCTGTTGATGCTGTTCCGCCGATTGTCCTCGACATTCTCCTTGTCCTGCCGCGATTCTCCATCATTCACCGTCGTGTCATTAATCGTCACGTGAAGGGGCGTCCCCTCGGCGGACAACTCGTACGAATTGCACCAAATTGTGGCCGTTTCATCGCTTGCGAAGAATTCCCTAAAAATCCGCGTCAAAAAACCGTTAAATCCGAAATTCACCTCCAAAAAAACACAAACATCTTTGTTTACTCACTTGACGGACTTTTTCGGCTTGAACCCGATTCGCTTCGTGACCCGCCCCGTTCCGGTCGTTTCCGTTGGACTCGATTCCAAACTGCCACCGGCGCCCACCGAGGGACGCCTCTTCAGAATCTGCGAAACAAAACACAAACACACTCTCCTTTAGCGATTCTGTCAAAATTTAATTTGCTGCCACTCTTCCAACGGACAACTCACCGAAGACCGTTTGCCCTTGGAGCTCATTTTGTTTTCCCCACAAGCTTAAAATTACACTTTTCACTGGTTCTTCACTATCAATCGCTTTCGTTGCAACTCGCGCCACCGATTTTCACACATTTCACGCACGAAGTTCACTAATTTGCACCCGAAAAAGCGGACGCAAACTTTTGGCTTTGGAAATTCTCTTCTTTCGCTGTTTTTCTACGCGATGCATCTTTTTGCTGCCGAACCGGTTGCTTCAAAAAATAACCGCTTTTGGAGAGGAGGGCGAGCAAGAAAATTGTCAAGCGGTGATGCGATTTCAAGCAAGCGGTTCGGAATGGGATGGGGTGCGAACTGAGACAGTGCTGCCAGATTTGGGGTTCTATCTGTTTTTAGAGATTTTTTGTTATTTTTGTCTATAAAAAAAATTCTTCGAATCACATTACATTTTCTTGAAAGTCAAGTTCGTTACCAATTCAATCTTTAAGGATTCTAGACGTTTGCAGAAAAAAGAAGCTTCTTATTTTTTTTTACTTTAATTTTTTAATGGATAAAAATGGATGAAAATAAACATTTTTGTGCATGTTTCTATTGTGAAATAGGATCCTAAAGTCCTATGTAAATTTTTATGTACAGCGATTTAAAAATACGCTTGAAAAACCATTTCTAATATTTTTTTTATTTTAATACAAAAAAAAGTTGACAAGACAACATTTTCTCGATTGATCAACTATGATCCCCTTGGAACGAGCTGTATGGAGATCGGAAGGAAAGGGGTCAAGAAACAGCTTTATGAACAGCAGAACAAAGGAGAGGGAACGTTTTCTTGGGGCTTTTCTTCACTCTCTCTGGCTTGCTTTCGCTGCCGCTGCTGCCCATTTGAAATTTTTCTTGACCGATTCCTTCCGAAATGCATACACCGCTTCAAGAAGGAACGCGGGGTTAATTTTTCAAAATTGATTTAAAAATCCATATTAAACTCTTTGTGGTCTTTTAAAGCGTCATTGTACTCTGAAAAATAGGTTTTGAGTAAAAGTGGTGCCCTTTCTGGTCCCGCTGTCGCAATCCTCGTAGGACACCGGAAATTCCGCAGGTGAAAAAAATAGAGGTTTCTACGTGCGCATGTATTGCGTGTACGTACACAAAAAAGATTGAGGTTAAATTTTGTCCGGCCAGCAAAATCAGATGGTGCGCTAGTGTGCGTACGCGAAACGTCATAAAGCTCTAAGCCCCAAGCTGGAAAAATAAATGTATTGGAGCGGTCACAGTTTGTAAACAAAGGACACAAACAAGTGACAGTTATGAACTGTCATTATCCACACTGAACAAAATTTCCTCCCGAACATTGGGCATATACGATATTTACCTAATATTTACGAAAGTTAATGAAATACAGATCAACCGTGTGCCCAACCCCGTGGGATCTGTAGGGGAGAGTGGGGAGACTTGATCCCCTTTTTTTGTATCGCACATAACTCTATCAATTTCTCACAAAACTATAAACTTTTTGCATGAATTGAAAGCTTAAACATTCATCTATGTCTGGCTAATAAGGGTATCTCATCAGATGAACTCTTCGAATCATGCCAAGTGTCATAAAAAAATATTTGAAACCGGCACTTTAAAAATGTTAGGGGTAACTTGATCCCCCTTTCAACATTTTGAAGAAATCTTAAGCAAAATGTTTCTTATTCATCCAAACTTTTAATTTTCTATAAGTTACAGCAATTTCACATAAAATCTGTACGTTGGTGTTCAAAATATAACAACTTTAGTATGTAAAATATTTAAAAACTTAAAATATTATTTTTTAGACCAAAATTGAGCATGTTTACAAAAGCTGGAAATTTTTGTTTACAAAACTTTTGAAAAAAGGTTCAAACTGCAGTAAGTTATGTACAACTATACTAAAGGAAACTATGTATGAAAACCCAGCCCAATTAATTAATCTTGAGGCTGATTCCAGCGACTGTAAATATGCAGGGATCAAGTCTTCCTAAACGCACTTTTTTTAAACAATTGATTGTAAAAATAGTATGACGATAAATTTAACATCAAATGCGTAAGGGTTTTGGAGTTGATAAGTTTATCGAACAATTCATATATAAAAAATATTTTTTTGAATATTTTTTGAGTGTTTTCTATACATATCAAAAAAAGAAAAAAAAGATCTCTTGGAAGTTTTTTGCAGCTTGTTTTAGAAAAATGTGTGTAACTCAATCTAAACATTTTTTAATTTTTTTCTTTGTTTTCTACTATGAGTTTTAGTTAATTTCGCACAACTTTCTAGAACAAAGCTAATTATTTTACCCACATGCTGACGAGATACAGGCTTGGGATCAAGTGTCCCCGGGGATCAAGTCTCCCCACTCTCCCCTACTTTTGAATTTCTGTGTTTCCGAATTTTCAAGTTTGTGATTAATTTTTTTTTATATTTTAAAATTTGTCTGCCAGAAAATTTAATGATAATTGTTTGAATTCTTTCTTTTGGTTAACTTCACCTCGAGAAAAACACAAAATCCGTCCTTTTAATTTTAAGATTCTGGGTTTTGCCTTCCTCACCTCAATGGAGAAAGGCTTTAAAATCACTCGAAATTTGAACTACTTTATTCGACCTCGATCTTCACGTATACCCACCCAAGTAGCACACTTTGTTCGCCAAAAGATTTCCGAACTTGTTGTTGAACACATTTACTTTATTTTCCCAACGTCCCTGAGAACTCTTGAACGCTGGAAAAAGCGCACGTTTTTCTGTTGTTGAACATCTCTTAACCCGTTAGAAATGTGCGTGGTTTAATTAAGTTTTACCAGCGCACGTCCTACTTGCATAGAGAACGTTTGTTGAACATGTCATAAGAACTCTTGACTATAAGATTCTGAACCGGGTTGGATAACGTCGTTAGAACCGTTTAGCAACATTCTGCCTTTAAGATTCAGGAGGGAGTTAGGCAAACGTTTTTATAACCGTTCAAGAACATATCGTGGCAGACAAGAATGTTTAACAGGCTTTTCATAAAATATGTTCAAGGTGTTCGCTCCAAAGTTATTTTTTCTTCATTTAATCCTTTATTTGTGAGAAATGTCGCTTTACAATATTTAACTACCAGTTTTTTTGTAATTTATTGGTTTGGACAGGGATACGCCATTTATGAATGCTGGATAATATTAATAATTTCGAGAAAAATTAGAATCCTGCGCTCCAATTTATCGCCGCAGAAAGATATCGTCGCAATTGAAAAGTTCAGAGTATGCTTCCAGTCTTAAGTAGGCTTTGATGTAATTGAAAATAAAAGTTGTCCGAAACTGTCAATCTCAAAATTTCGTGGTGTTTTTCTTTCAATTGGTAAATTTATTTAAATTCAAAAATTAGGCAATAGTCAACGTATTTTTTTTCAGAAATGGCCGAAGCAGAACAAATTGTGCTTCACCAGCACGCTTCATCTAACACGATACACCATTGCATGTACGGTTACTATTGCCTCAAACTTAGCAAAGTTGAGCTCGCAAAAATCTATGGCAAGCATCCGACGACAATTTCGAACTGGATTCAACGGTATGATGAGAACCAAATCTATACGCGGAAGGAGAGAGAACGGACGAGTTTGAAATTTACTGCTGAAGAACGTGCGTGGATAGTTCAGCTGTATCAAAGCTGTCCTGTGTTGCTCCTCGACGAGGCGAAGCTGAGATTCGAACATCGCTTCAACAAGCCGATAAGCGTGTCGTCGGTCCACCGAATCTTGCACATGGCCGGATTCACGTGGAAGGTCATTGAGCGCCGTGCAGTCCAGTTGCGCATTAGCGATGTTTATCGCTATTCGAACGACTTGTCGCTGACTTTGTGGGATTACCACAACTTAGTTTTCATAGATGAGGTGTCTGTCGACAATAAGGGTATTTTAAGATCAAAAGGCTATTCGCCCAGTGGCGAACGTATTATTTGGAAGGGAGAATTTGTACGGAAGCCGAGGGTGTCGCTACTCAGTTTTATAGGCTATAATGGGCTGCTTGAAACGTTCTCGGTCGAAGGGACATTTACTCGATCATCTTTTTTTGAGTGTGTACGCAACTTTGCTACTTCCGGTAAAGTAATGCAGCACCCTGGAGTGAACTCCGTTTGGATTTTAGATGGCGCTAAAATCCATTGCCACCACGGCATCGTGGAGTATCTAAGATCAATGGGGATCATCGTAATTTTCCTACCCGCTTATTCGCCCTTTTATAATCCCATCGAGCTTGTTTTTGGATACCTTAAGCGATATTTGAAGCGAACTTACGTAGAAAATTGTAAGACCGATCTTGTAGTAGTTGTTGCCAGGGCTCTCAAAGCTTTTAGAAATAGAAACTGTATTAATATGTTTAGGAAGTGTGGATACTTAGCAGGAGGTCGTTTCGATCCAAGCATTGGACTTAAGCAGATGAAGCCCTCAACGGCTTGAATAAAATCTTTAAAAACATAGAAAGCTTGTTATTTTTCATTCAAAAAACTTGAATAAATGGTGCGTTGCTGAACTTTGGTTTTGAGCACATACCGTCATCAGGGGTGACATTGGATCATACGAAAATGCTGAAATTTGTATGACCCAATCTCACCCCCCAGACCCAATGTCACCCCTGATGACGTTACTCATAAACCTCACGATCATTTCTACGTCGTCGTGCTATCTTGTCGCACCCGCCATTTCGACGTTCCGAGAAAAACACGTTTTAATGTTCGATCTTGAATAAACAAAAACTAGAGCACGCAATGTAAACAATAACAAACACGTTTTGTTTGGCTGACCATTCTGGACTTTGTCCCAAAGTTTGGTTGAAGTTTGTTTTTTTTAAACCTTAATATCTTTTTGCAAACAGCCTCCAACAACCATACTCCCATAGGTCAAATGTTAGGGAATTTCATGGACTATAAGCCTACGAAAAAATAATTTTTTGGCCAATCGCAGTTTTTCGATTTTTCTATAACAATCATTTTACAACGTTTTTTTGTTGCATACAAAAATGACTTTTTTAAATCGCTAATAACTTTTCAGGGTCAAGTTTTACAGCTTTGGTATGTTCTACAAAGTTGTAGAGCATTAAATTTCCAATGAGAATCTCACTTTTGGGAATATTTTGATGAAAAAAGCGAACCGTGCAGACCAAACCGTAAGAAAATTGAGTTTACAATACATTTTTTCGATTTTTCCCATACAAACTTCATCTTCGTGTATCAATGGGTAAATGTTGACCATTTTTGCTCATAATTAGCCCAGAGTCCTAAAATAGCTCAAGGTACAATATTAAGCTTGTGGAGCGAGGTTTTGAAAAAAAGGCCCATATTCTGGGCACCCTAGTATACATTAAGGTGAGTCTAGGAAGTCAAAATAAGAAGTTAATTTTTCGAGTGATTTTACAGCCTTATCTCAATGAAGTAAAGAAGGCCAAAACGTTTATCACTTAAGGCTCTGAAAGGCATCATTCCCAATCGGCCATGTTTGTTTTAGAATAACATTCAAATCTTGATTCAGAATGTTTCAATCAAAAAATGGTTTTTTGGACCCTAAATTTAGAACCATCTTTGCCAGTCATTGCTTCAAAAGTGAAGGACACCTACTACAACCTTAGGTCCAGAAGATTGTAAAAAGAGTAGTTTTGTAAGAAAATCTGCCATTTTTGAAAGAGAATTGAAAAGACCTTTGCAACGCGACTAAAAGGTTAAAGATCTGATGAAAGGTTGGAGAATTATGCAATTCTGACTGAATTTATTCACTATATGAATGTGAGGAAGGCACTAACTACCTAGACATGGATTAAGTAACGTTTTTATGTTTTTCTTACAAAAAAAAAACCTAATCTTAATTTATAAGCTTAGACATAATTCACCCAAAGCATTTCGATTTGCTCCAGAAGAAAGTTATTCATTTGAGGTTAGTTGAATTCTAGTTCCGTCAAATGGGGAAACCGGAAAATAAATGACTTAGGGCTATGGACAGAATAAAAAATGCGCATTAGAGTATTAACATGGTTTTATATTGAATTCAGTAATAGTTCGGATAGAAGTTAGAAATAACTACAGATTATCCCTACGATGATCTTCATCTCACAAATCGCCTAGCAGACCCTCAACTTGCTGATCATGACCCTGTAGATTATTATCTTGTTGATCAGCATCATCATCACTCGCATGATCATCATCAACACAATTGGTGACAGTATTAGCCAGTAAAAGGGAATGCCGATTTTCCTTGACTGAAACTGTACCACTCATGGCTTTAAGCATTCTCTCATAATCATCGCGTTTCTCTTCGAGTTGCTTGATGCGTGCGCGCATCACATCAAAGATTTGCTGCACCTGCGCAATATCTTCATTAAGCTTTGGCAGAATCTGACCATAAGCTTCGTTTACGGTGTTTGCGACTTGAAGATCCAATCTTGCCTTGTCAAGGAGCACGTCGCTGTGAACGGGAACAGTAGTGAATAAATCGACAAGATGTGTAGGTGGAGCGCTGCTGATGAGCTCATCACGTTCGTCCAACGGCTTTTCACAGATAAAGCTTGCCCAGCAATACCAACCAACGTTTTCTGCACACAAATACTTCCCGTGTTGCTTCTTCAACTCAGCTTGAACGGCGTTAACGGCCGACACAGAGGCAGCACCGGCTCTGTCTTTTTCCTTCGGACGCAGCAGATTATTCTGGACCGTATTCCACCGTTTGAGCGTGGTGACCGCATCGGAGTACTTCAGGATAACAACCGAGATCTCCTTTCCCTCCCAGCTAAGAAGCGTCTTCGAGTCAACCTTGTCTGGTCGGTGGCTTCGCTTGCTCTTAACGTCCAGGAAGTACATGAACCGTCCGCGGTTCTCGAAATTGGGAAGTTCATCGTCCCACTTGACGATCGCAATAGAACGATCTTCTTCGGCTGCAATAATTTCGTGCGGAGAATCATGGAAAGTGACACCACGATAAACTTTTCCGCGACACTGCTCCCAGATGCCCGCCGAGATTTCGGCAACTTTTTTCGACTCCACGCTGACCTCTCCACAGCGGTCGGGAATCTTCTGCCCTTTGAAATTTTTCACCAAAATATCACCCTTGAAACGGTAAACGAAGTTCTCACCGCGTCTTTTCGTTCCGGTAGCATCGTCGGTGGCCTGGTTCTGGAAAATTCGTTTTAATTTAAAAAGCTTAGCAAATATCAAGAACTAAAACGTATTCACCTTCCGTTTGCGACCGGTCGTTTTAACGGCGGAACAGGATGCTTCCGGTTCACTGCTGCTGCTTGCCAAATCGTCTGGCACATCCGAAAAAGCCACATTGTAGTCAACCGGAAGTGGCTCATGCAACGGAACGTTAACCTCTTCGCGCAGAATTTCCAACTGCTCAAAGTCCTGCGAAGAGGCAACCGGCTGAAATCCCTCGGGTTGAGATCCCTCATAGGAAATCATTTCATCAGATTCCGACATGGTCCCTAATAGGAAGAAGTTTTATTTAAAATATTCGTTTTTTTTTTATAAGGAAAAACACCTACCGTCAGAAACAAGCGCGTTCAAATAAGAAAACAAAATAATTGAGGATGAAAATTTGAACTGAACTGACAGCAACGGAAATCGGAAACCAACATGGTTGCTACGATCGATTGAAAATAGCTTGCGCTCCTATCTCATAGACCCCCAAAAGATAATCACCAAAACTGATTTTTTCTCAATACGCGCAATAAAAAAATATCAACCATAAAAAATCATTAAATTTCTTAATTATGCCTTTGGGATTTTTTTTTCAATGATGTTTGAGTGCTAATTAACATCGCTTGCTACTACTACTACTCTACTACTGCTGCTGGTTCCCGGTGCTGCATTTTCAGTTTTCCTTTTTGATGAAGAATGCTCAGGGCAAGTATCGAACTCAAGATCACTCCAAATGTCAAGTCCGGGCGCGCGTCTGCTTCTTTCCACGAGGGGTTATGTTGGATGAGCAGGCCTAAACGTCAATAAGAAGTCTGCGGTCATCTAGGTTTTACCAAGTTCACTAACAGTTTGCCAAAACTTCTTTCGAACATAAACTGTTTCTATTTTTAGAACTATCCTTGCTTGTTTCGTCAACATGTCCTTGCTCGGTGTTTAGAACACGAACGCGAACTTCACATAAACAACTAGTTTACGAGAAATCCCAGCCGAAGCCAAAGGTCAAATCTACTATGTTATCACGTTTAGCAAACTGAAATGAAACATCATGTCTGCAAATGTCATTTTGCTTCTCGACTTCTACAAGCATGTTGCATTGAGGTCAGAATAAACTTCAAAATGAACTGTTCGTAATCCGTTGCTAGATTTGGCATTTGTGTTACACAGCCATGTTGAACAATGGTTTTTTGGTCAAAATGTGAACAATTGACCAAATTTTTTGACACTTGTTCAATAATTAACGAATAAAAACACTTATACAGCAATTGTTGAACAACAAAATAAAGAGCGATGTTTTTCTTGCTACTTGGGCAGTCAACTCAATCGGAATTCCGGTACGTACACGGAATCGGTTGTTGCGTTTGAAACGGAATACGTAAACGATTCGAATTGCATTCCGTTTCATAATTCCGTTTGAGTTTACTGGGTGCCTATCGACTCATAATCAATTTCTGTACAAATGTCTGTAAGTCCTTGCACCGAAAAATATGCACACGATTATCTCCGGACTGGCTGAACCAATTTGGACCGTTTTCATCTCATTCATTCCGTCTTGGGGTCCCAAAAGACACTTGTTATTATTATGATGTTTAGAAAAGTATTTCAAAAGTTAAGCTTAAAAAACGATCTTATTTAAACTTCGGAAAATTGTAAAAAAGGATGTTTTTGTTAGAAAACCCTTCATGCTATTTAATTTTTAGAAAGGTATTTAAAAAACCTTTCCAGCGAGCCCAATATGTTGAAGATCTAACAACCCTATCAAAAGTTACAACCACTTAAGTGTTATTTATACGCTTTTTAGAGGCCGGATCTCCCATATTTTGATGAAAACGTTGTCCGGATCTACCATGCGACCTATCTTTGGATGGGTAATCAAGAGATCTTTCCAAAGAGCAAAAAAAATGAAAATCTGACTTCACCTTTCAAATGTTATCAGTACTTTAGTGTTTCTATTACAAATTTTTTAGGCTGGATCTCAGATATTTTGATAAAGTAAGTGTTATTTATATACTATTTTTCTTTTCGTGACCCTTATAATCTTTGTCTTTTCATTACAATTGCTCAGTGAAACTCAAATTTCAAATATATAATTTAATTTTGTTCAGGAAAAAAGTATTTCAATGCATTCAGTAGAAAAATCGCAGCTGTAAAGACGCTTTCAGAGCAGAACAGTTACTCTTTTAAATGCTGAAATGTTACTTGCTGTAATCATATGGGCTGTAAATACATACACTTAAGTCTTTTAAGACATTTTTTTTATCTTGAGCAAGATGTTGGCGTGTATCAACGTAACCGCCCTAATCGAAAATCGCCGTGCGACACATTTCAAACTCAGATGGCGCATCGCATAGTTGTTGCTCTTGTTTACCTCGCTGGCAACCCTGCCTCAGTTTGACGTTATGTAACCGAATCTGCTGGAGTCGCATCTGTCAAAATTCATGCGCTTTCTCAAAATAACGTAACACGAGTGGAAAACTGAAGAAAAATTTGCCGATTTTTAACCGGAATAAAACGGAATATTCACAGAACTTGCAGCAATGCTGAAGCTACGTGCCGTGCTCGGTCTTACCCGTGCCAGTTTGCGTCACATTTCTTCCACCGGGGGCGTCCGGAACGCGGAAGCCGCTGTTGCCTCATCGGCGGACAAACTGACGATTCCCGTTCCGGAGGGTGTCGATAAGCCGGCCAACCCAAAGCTGGTCTCGATTGTGGACAACATTGCCGCCCTGAACCTGCTCGAAGTTTCCGAACTGAGTGGGCTGCTCAAGAAGCGATTGAACCTGCCCGATGCTGCCCTGATGCCGGCCGGATTTGCCGCCGCTCCGATGGCGGCCGCACCCGTCGACGAAGAAGAAGCCGCCCCGAAGGTGGTCAAGACGAGCTTTAAGGTGAAACTGGTTAAGTTCGACGAGAAGCAGAAGGTGGCGCTAATCAAGGAGGTCAAGAACCTGCTCGAGGGCATGAACCTGGTCCAGGCGAAAAAGTTCGTCGAAAGTGCGCCCACGATTGTGAAAGAGGACATTCCCAAGGAAGAGGCCGAGAAGCTGAAGGAAGCGTTCACCAAAGTTGGAGCAGTCATCGAGATAGAGTAACGGGAGGGGCTGAATTTCGAAAGGAAAGGTTTTGTTTGATTTAAGGATTGTGTAGTGAATAAACAACTTAAAACTTAACTTTAATTAATCAAATTAACGCAAAGAAACTCCACAAAAGCAACATT